>NC_136495.1:140304055-140389055 GCF_053919585.1 Euprymna scolopes | reverse complement strand
TGAAACATACTTATCAAAGGACTCTTATGTACATCTATATCAACAACCTTGTAAACCTTATTTTTCCATTTTTTATTTCCATGCTTTGGGGGCCAGGCACGAACGCAGGCCTCACAATTTTTATTGCCGGATCAAACATACGCATTCCTGATCGTCTATACCTCTTCACTCATTATATGTAATCAGCTTTTTTAAAATAATCAACCATATAGGAGCCTAGTAGTGACCAGACCCCCCACACACACAGACGTTTAGCTTTATATTATATTTATTTTATTCCATACTTTGGGGGCCAGGCGCGAATGCAGACCTTACATTTTTTTCGAATCACCTTTCTGCCAGATCAAATATACCCATTACTGATCCTCGGTACATCTTCTATCATTATAGTTAATCAGTTTTATATTAAATAGTAGATCATATAGGAGCCTATTCGTGACCACACACAGACACAGACACACAGACGCACACACAGACGTTCAGCTTTATATATATATATATATGTGTGTGTGTATATATATATGTGTGTGTGCGTGTGTGTGTTTTAGTAATATTTCTAAAACAAATAATTAAACTCGCTTAGTTGCATAATGGATTATCCATTCGTGTTTTGAAAAACAAAAAAAAATATACTGTCTCCTACTTTGTTAGATGTGTATATTGTTAATCAATATTTGATTATACTATTCTCCCATTCAACATACATGCACTGCATTTAAAGCATGCGCTTTATAGATTTTCCTCACATATCCCTCTACTTACAAATGTTGACACTGTTTTACTTCTATTTTTAGATAGCAGTTTTGCGTTGCGATATGAGCTTAATTATTTTGGTTAAAATTAAATAAATCCTAATTTACATTTCTTATGACAGTTTTATTTTGATTGCTGTAATTAATATCGTTTTTTTAGAAAGGGTAACGTTTTCCCAATGTTTCTGCCGACCCATTGCCAAGCTTTCACAGAAAACACTCGACTTGCAAAAACAAACCACTAAACATGATGTGTTCCTACTCTCTATCTCTGTCTAAATTCCTAGAACACCTTTGTTTTATTTCCGCGCTAAGAACACTGTTCCGCATGCTTTCCGGCTAAATACAACATGGTTGATTTCATGTCTAATGTAAACAAGTTTATATTAATCGTCCTCATAAATAATCAAATTTCACCCAATTTTAACATTTTTTCGATTACTTCACTACAACTTTACATTTATTATCTCTCGTCCTCGAGTGGTCTTCGAGTCTTGGCAGGTGGTTACCCCCAAGTAAAAAAGACACCATTTTTCGATTCCTTTCAAAATCTTATATCTTTCTGAAGAACTTAAGAATGTGCAAAAAATTTCGAAAGGATAAAATTGAATTCATTGAATACACTGATGGAAAATAATAATGTTTTCCCCGAAGATTTCAAAGAATTCCGTTCAACATTTACTGCAGGTTCCCAAGTTAGACAGCAAGATTCCCAACTTTGATCAGATCCACCAGGCGAAAGTCAAGGCTACATCGACAAAACGTTGTGCAAATTCCACTCTAGTAGTCCGAAGAAGTCTAATATGTTTCCTTTTCTTCTATATGAAGTCTAAAATAGCATTCAAAAATGCGTAGATAAAGAAACTGCATCTAATTATTCTTGCGAAATTATCTTCTTGTTCAATGCCTTGCTGTTAGAATAAGAATTTGAAAATCATTTCCTTAATAACATGCAAATTATTAACTTTATATCAAGTAATAAAAACATGTTCACATTTGTTTAGGAACAAGTTACAATATATGGATGTTCTAAAGAAACGCTTTATATAAAAGAAGGATTAATAACATTGCACATATCCATTGTCGTTACAATCTATTTAAATTCCACACAATTCGGCTATAAGTTTTCAGATGTTGAAATATTTTCATATACATACTTTACTTTAAAAATACATAATTCCTGATGTATATTTAGATTTTTTTTTTTTTACACAGTGATCACCACTTATCAAGGCCTGGAAGCCATTCAGGGATAAGGGTTATTGCAAGTACATTACGTTAGTGAGAAGATTTGCTGAAATGTTTACTAAAGGGGGCGGTTCATTAAGAATTTGTTAACATTGGACTTGAAGACAACCAAGTTGTAGTCAGGAGGGAAGCAGGCAGACGAAACAGAGTTCCACAGGCGTGCAGTTCTAAGAAAGAAGCTTTGTTCATGGAATCTGCGTTTTGATTTAGGAACAGATATAGAGTGGGGGAAATTTTTCACAGTGGATTCAGCTATACGGGTGTTTTTCGTGAAAGATTGGCGAGGGGCGACCAGAGATTGGAGTTCAGACGAGCATCTGCCATGGAAATAACGATAAAACAAGGACAGGCTCGCAACGTCTCTTCTGTGGGAGAGAGGTTGCAGGGTAGAGAAAAGGGCATCCCCCACTAAGCCACGAAGTCTATTTTGTACTCTGTCAAGGCAGGATAGGCTGTCCTTAGCAGCTCCCGCCCAGATATGGCAACAGTACTCCATCCTTGGACGTACTTGGCTTTTATATAGATAGAGAATTGCATCCGTAGTGAGATATCTTCTGGAGCGGTAGAAGGATCCCACCATCTTTCCAGCGACCTTGGCAACAGACTTGATGTACGTGTTCCATTTCAGATCAGGAGTAAAGGTCAAACCCAGAAGCTTGTCAAAACACGGGGCCTCACCCAAACGAGAGCCATCCATCACAATTGATGCCAGATGGGGATCAGAGCGTTGATGATGTAAGGATAGGAGTTTGGTTTTGGATGCATTAAAGGTAACCAGCCACATCTTCCCCCCTGAACCACTCGCTCGAAATCAGAGGAGAGAGAATCAGAGAGAACTTTGTCATCTACAGCCTTTGATGTGGTGCCGTAGATGGTCGTGTCATCAGCATAGATGTCAACGAATGATTTAAGTATGTGTTTAGGGAGGTCATTGATGTAGATCAGGAAGAGAGTTGGGCCCAGTATTGACCCCTGAGGGACTCCAGCATTTATATTACAGGCCTCCGATTTTTGTCCATCTACCACTACTCTTATGAGCCTATCGGAGAGAAATGATTTAATGATTGAGAAAACATTTCCAGTTATACCGTAGCTGGAAATCTTGTGAAGTAGACCCTTATGCCATATCTTGTCGAAGGCCTTTGATATGTCGAGAGCAATTGCCATAGAAAGGAAGCCTTTGTCAAGAGATTCACTAATCCTATGTGATATAACCGTCAGCACATCTGCGGTAGATCTTGCAGAGCGGAATCCATATTGTGTGTCACTAAGAAGGTTATTCCTGCTGAGGTGGTTGACTATTGCTCTATTTAATATGGATTCCAGCAACTTACTCATAACACACAGGAGACTTATTGGTCTGTATTGAGAGGGAGATGACTTATCACCTGAACTCTTAAATACAGGGCAAACTGATGAGGTCTTCCAGGGAGTCGGAAAGCACTTCTCCTTAAGGCAGCGCTTAAATATTTTCGTAAGTATGGGAGCAAGTTCTGTTTGAAGCTTTTTTAACACTATAATTGGGATGCCATCAGGGCCAGTTGCTTTACTGGAATCTAGGTTCTTTATTAGCTTGGCGACCTCATGCACGGATATTTGTATGTTACCTAGCTTGTTCTGTGTTATAGGAGGAAATATGGGGAGTTGATGGCCTTCGTCGCATAGGGTAGAATTAGCTGCAAAGTTCTTTGCAAATAGTTTGGCCTTGTCTGACGCTGACGAGATGACGTCTGGTCCATTGATAATGGTTGGGATAGAACGCACACTTCTGTTCAGGATCCTATTTGTTATTTGCCAAAACTGGTGGGATCCAAGCCGCTGATCAGCTACCTTGGATTTAACAGACTGGGCATATAGCTCTCTTGCATTTTTTATTACTCTTTTACAGTGGTTGCTGGCAGACCTAAAAGCAGCTTTAGTCTCAGTGCATCTATTACGTTGGTAGCTATGGAAAAAGTGATTTCTGTGCGCGATAGCAGCAGCACATTCTGGGGAGAACCATGGCTGGCTGTTAGGTTTTTGTTGGAATTTTTTAGATGGTAGGAATTGATCTATGCCTGCAATTAACCATTACAAAATTACAACTGTAAGTGCAAGTGAAGGTAATGGAGGTTGTATTAAGTTTAGCTATATATTCGGTAATTTAGGCAAAGAAGTATTGAATAATTTCGTGAATATTTACAATCCTCTGAGTCATGTAGAATACTAACAGGAGACAATAATGAATATATGTTACATATTTCAGTTTATTTAGAGATTATTAAACGATTGTTGCATGTAAATGAAGACACATGATTTAAAATCAAATTCGTTGATATTTCATTTGAAACGTTGCCGCCGCTAAAGTATGTGAAACGGATAGCATATGTTAACTCTTATTCATCTTTCGATGTTTATGAAAAAAATCATGGAATAATTAATCTATATTTAATATACGATCACATAAATCAGCTAATTTTTACTAACATTACGAACTAAAATAATAGATGCATGCGTATACATTATAACAGATGAGCATGTATATTCAATCTACATTACAAAGTAGAATAACTACATTTAAAATTAAGTCGGGTTTCTTGTTCCACCGTTACCATAGATTCGTTTAAAACCATGCAATTATAACAACAGTCCGACAAATAAAACTTCCTTCAAGATCAGAAAAAACGCCAATTTTACCAGCCTTAAAGCCAGGACAAATGTATGCGATAATTATGAACGACATGTCATTAATTACCGATGCAAGCCCTGAAGAATCTGCAAAGCTTGCTAAAATGTTTCTTACATGTTTGCACACACTTCGACTTATCATTAATCTTAGATAATCCTACAGAATAAGGCAGTGAAGTATCACACACTGGTTCTATGGATGGCGAGATATTAAAACGGTTCTTCTCACATAAAGGGTGGAGGGATCACAAGTTGTCGATAAAGGATAAGAGTGTGAGCGTCCTGAGCACACTGCAGTAGGATGATATGAACCACCTATGATATACAGAAGTAGATATTCAACATCTTCACTGTGGAAGATTTTGCTCTTATTCGGCATGAGCATTTCCACGGGGTTCAGCTTTTACAAGGGGCAAACAGGACATTCTGCATGGAGTGCAAGCATATAAAAGGAAGTCAACGTGATGTTGCTAGTTTTGAAATGGAGACCTTGTGAGGCGGAATATAAGGGTGATCATCACCAACATCTCGTCCGAGAGAGAGAGCCATGCATCTTTCGCATGCGCATTCAAGATAAAGAACACTGAGACAACCCAGGAAATAAATAGAGAAAATATTGATGAACTCTCCAACGGAAGAAAACTAATGTTAAGAATCCGGGGAGGGCACATATTTGTGAAGTTTAAATCAGAGATGTCCACATGGATGTTTTCCATTTTTAATTAAAAGGGATATTCATACCTTTGAGGTGCCAACTACTTTGCTAGAGTTGTGTGGTTTTAAAGGTTCTATTTTTGAAAGAGTCTTTATGTGTGGAGATTCCGGGCGTTTTAAGCCCAGGAGTTGAACCAAGATATATAAATCATTTTGTTTGGTTGGTATCTCAAAGAGATGAGTATCCCCTTTAATTTAAAAATGGAAAACATTAGGCTCTCATAAAACATATACACCTGGTGACAAATTTTGCACTCGTTGTAGATTTTTAACATATATATACATAAATATATATATGAGTGTGTATATATATACATATATATATATACATTTGTCTCTGTGTGTGATTCTGTACTTGAAAAGCTAAAATTGGTAGCATGCTTTGACGAAAAACATAAATGATCGAAAAATAGATAATAGTACGAAACAATTTTTTCCAAAAGTGTTCGAAATTTTTATAAATTGTCTATTTTTACTAAAATAAATGCATCAATTTTTTTGCCAGTAAGCAGACATCTATTAAGAACTATGGTAGAAGGTATAACCAGGATAAAATAAGAACAAAACGCATATACACTGAATAAAGCAGGGGAGGGTTGAGCGGTAGCTCTAGATATATCTAAGGCGTTTGACAGACTATGGCATGAAGTTTTCCCTGGAAAAGCAGAGCATACAGCATCAATGGATGAATACTTAACATAATTAAATCTTTCTTAAATAATAAATAAATCCAGGGGGTCATCGACGGTCGTACATCTAAACAATATGATATAAATGTCTCAGGGGTCTATCCTTGGACCTCTGTTATTCCGAATATTAATAAATTACCTCTCTGACAAAATTGTTTGTGAGATGGTATATATGCTGATGGCACCACGCTCTATAATAGACACGACATGAAAACACATGAACACACATCTAAAGAAATGGCGGAAACACTATACGATTACCTCCAATCTGAAGTGGAATTGGGACAAAAATGGATGGTCACATTCAATGCTGCCAAGGCTAAACTTGTGTCCTTCAATTATTACAAGAAACCTTTGCCACCAATAAAAACGGGCAACGACTCTGTATGTGAAAGTACATGTTTTAAACTCCTCGCCCTACCGTTCACAGGAAACGGGAGTTGGAACAAGTACATTGAGCGTATTGCCAGGACCGCTGGTGCAGCTGCTACTAGTCTCTCGCTCCTGGACAAGGTTAAAAAGAGAGTCACCAACCTTATAGGTTCAGAATTTTCATCTGCCCTCCCGACGAAATGTTGCATCCTTCTTCCCATTCTACAAGTACTTTAACTGTGAATGTTTGACGAGCTGCAAGCACTTGTACCCCCTCGACGTAAATACCCCCGACGGACGCGACAAGCAGCTAAATCCCACCCATGCAAAGTAGAGATCCCTAGAGTTAAGAGAGCCTTCTACTCCAGTTGTTTCTTCCCCAGAACCCTTAGACTTTGAAATTCCCTTCAGGAACCATGCTTCCCCAACTGTACTGACATGCAGAAGTTCAAGTGTTACGTGACCCGACATATTGCTGGCCAACTTCTTACATAATACCCCTGTAGCTTATATCCTTGATACCAGCCCCCTACATCAAAGTGGCGATGAGCCTTGTTTGGGGTGAAAATGTAATAAAAATGTAATAAAATTTAATAAAATGGCATATCCAGACATTGTTTGATAGATTTAAATTTTATCAGTATTTCCAAACATTTTCTTTTTTTAAAACGTTACGCACTGCGTCTGTGGTGTGAAGATTTACGTATTAATGTGAGCAAAATAGATTCCAGCGCGATCTCTAGAGCTTATTTTCATGTATGTCATAAACGTTTTAGGGCAATCTAGGGTGATATGTAAAGTTTGCTTGTGGACCAGTATTTGCTTTAAGAATTGTTTGCGAATCATCGTTTTTCACAAATCTGGTTGTAATATTATTACTGATAAAAGTTTCAAGTGAGAATGTATTCGTCTCCGATTTTAAAAAATGCGTAAAATTTTACTCTCTAATATTAAGATTGAATCGTTTCTTCATGTTGAAATATGTGTAAAGAATACGTCTTGCTTATTTACAAATCCAGTTCTAATGTAAATGATTTACGAAACCTGATAAGTCTATTAATCACGGGACACATGTGCATTGAAATCTAATATAGATGCATCCTTCCCGTCAATGTGATTTATGAGACGAATAATTAGTAATTTAGAAAAGAGCATGTAAAATAATGACATGAAAAATTTCAGAAAGGACTTGTGATCATTGGCAAGATCTTAGGTATACTAAAGTGTATGTAGATATGTAGAAGTAAACACATAATATCAGTATGTAATACATCACTCCCCCACGTGCCTATCAATACATTTATGTTAAAACAGTTATATGCAGAAATTTCAGAAGTAAAATTATCATCTCAGAAATTAGAGAATTTTTAGCTTAAGAATGTGCGATGCCTCTATGAGAGAATAGGCACGTCGAATTAAAAAAAATGGTGATTTTATATCTCACAAAAACACATAGAGAAATATTTGTTTTAAACAGCGAAGTTTCTCAGTTTTATTATCAAATTAAATAAAGACATTCTTTAATAATTCATGTTAACGAGGAAATCAAAACTAAAGAGACTTGGGGTAAGTTTAACTCTTTTGTTATGTAGATTTCGTATTCAAATCACTTATAAATGTATGAATCGCTATACACACACACACACATACACCCACACACACACACACACACACATATATATATATATACATGTATATATATATATGTGTGTGTGCACTTGTACATTATGACGTATATATATATATACATATATATATATTTATATATATATATAATAAAATGTGCATAAATGTTTAACACAAGCCTTTTATAAACTATTAAGGGTATTGCGTTTTGTAATATCTTTTAAAGTATGCCAACATATATCTGATTTTTTCCCGAAACTGCGTATGTGCCTAGAATCTGGCATTTCTGTTACTATACTCTATAATGACATGCACTTCTATCTATAATGCGAAATTTAAATGAGAATGTATTTTAGTAAACTATTCTGAATCTTGTAAAATATTTTTAGCAGGGATGTTTTTCTGTCCTATTTTGATATTTCAGTTGCATTATTTATCGTAACAATTTAATATTGCATATAGTATAAGCGTGTATCAGTGCATACTACAGAGTGTCAATGTTTATTATATGCACATTTAAAACATCATAACCCAATTTAATTGCCTTTCAAAACATTTGCGTTTTTTTTTAAATATAATAATGAAAGAAATGATTATGTAGGCAATACTAATGTCTATTAAAAAATGCGATATTACATGATTACAAAACAATAAAAACGGTAATAAAATATAATTTATATAACGTAGAATTTAATTCAAACAACATATCTTTATTGACTGATTGTATCTGTGGTGTTTTATTGTGCAAACACTTATGCAGATTTCAAATTCCGATTCTTCTCTACGTATGACGGTGTTTCGTTATGGGTCACTTAAATTCTACACTCGGGCCTAGCATTTGTATAGTGTTTTTATAGTGTTATATATTTGTTATCTAGCAATATTTCAAGGAAACCAGTTTTAAATGTTCGTACACGCAGGTATGTATATATATATATATATATATATATATATATATATATATGCATATATATATATATATATCTATATATATATATATTTAGGTATTTGTTCATTTAAGCAAATATTAGAAACGCAACGAAGACACTTTTCTTTATGATTCTTTTTTTAGTATTTACATTTTCCGTATAATCTTTGTATCGAAATCAAAAAAATATCAAAAGTTGTTGCTGTCACGAGCGCATCATCTGCAGGTGTTGAAATAAAAGTGCGAGGGAGCGAAAATTTGATTCAAATGTTAAAACTAAAATATACATTTAACTCCGTTATGTGATCATCAGTTAAAATATATAGTCCGTTTTAAGTCGATTTAAAATATAGGTCGATTAAAAAAATTCGACTATTAAAATCAGCCATTTGTTGGACACTGTTAACAACGTCCATCCACTACGACCTACGGAAGCCATTTCAGAACGTTATTGCTTTTCCCGAATGCAATAACATTTATTATGAGCTGAAGGGTTCTAATATATGACTCTTCAGGAATTTTTCATTGTTTAATATTATTTTCCGTTGTATATTTTTTTATGTTGTCAACATGTTGGCTTGCTAACTTTTTTAATCGAACTATATTTTTAATCGACTTTTAATCGACTCGGTATATTTTAGCTTATTATTACTTAACGCCGTTTACTGTATATTTTAGTGTTCACTTCTCATTATAGCTCCTTCAAACTTTTACGTCAACACCCGAAGATGATTCATGGACGAATCTAAAGCACTCGTGACGACAACAACTATGGGACTTTTATTAATGATTTTAATTTCGATATGAAGTAGATTATCCGGAAAAATCCAACAATAAAAAAAGAAGAATCATAAAACCAAGTGTAACTTACAGTGAAGTTGCAATATCTAGAGTCAATAATCGCTAAAATCATATAAATAGTTTACAGATTTTTTCCACATATATATCTCTGTGAAAATGATATGTTTCAATAAACTGTGAGGAATTATGGCGTCAGTGACACAGCATCGTCGCTCTCTGGGAGGGAAGATGTCTTTTACAATATTATTCGAGTAAATGTCAGAAGATATACCGAAGCTTTCTCGCATAATAACATGAGAACCTTATCCCAGCGAGACATTTGAATCATTGCCAGCCGTCTGTCGGGAAAAGGTGTAATGCAGGAACATAAATACTATTTAACGGTTGACTGCCTCTGGCAAACATTAACACCAGTATGTTTATAGGTTGAAGTAGATTTAACCAACTTCTTTTTTATTTATACAAAAATCTTGTGACATATTTTTGAACATATTACTATATGCGTTTACATGTTTATTTAAAAAAAAAAGCTTCCCATCTCAACTAAAACAATAATAATAAAATGACTAGATATTTTCGTGATAAAACTTGTGCAACGGATTAACCCACTCAAACAAGGCCGATGATGACGGGGGATTCTGTCATGATTTCTCCATTGTTTATGACCTCAGCCAGATTGTTCAGGAACCCACCCGTGTGCCCGACAATGACAGCCAGTATGCGAGTCTACTATACCCTTTTCTCACAACTTGCCCTGAACTATGTCCAGTTTCTGTTCTGTCTCCTCTTGAATCTTCCGACCACTCTGTTGTATCAATTAAGATAAAAATGAAATGTAAGAAGTCCCCAGACGTGCCTCTCTATCATACAGTATATCGATACACTAAGGCGTACATTTATATCGGATCTGCCTCTGCGTTCCATGTTTAAAAAAGGAGATGTGCTCTATAGTATAAAACCTGACGGAATAATTAATTGTAGGTATAGACCGTTTCATACTCTCGGAAAAGTTCCAGCAAAAACTAACGGCCGGCCATGGTTCTCTCCAGAATGTGCTGCTGCCATTGCGCACAGAAACAGCTTTTTTCCACTGTTCCCAACGTAATAGATGTATGGAAACTAAAGCCGCTTTCAGGACTGCCAGCAACTATTATAAGAAAGTAATAAAGAACACAAGAGAGTTGTGTGCTCAGTCCGTCAATTCCAAAGTAGCTGAGCAGCAGCTTGGTTCCCACCATTTTTGGCAAATAGCAAACAGAATCCTGAACAAAAGCGTGAGCTCTATCCCAACTATTATCAATTGACCTGAGCTAATCTCGTCCGCATCAGACATATGCCCTTATAAAATACTAGCATCGTAAATTTAAACATGACCGGAAGTCTGTGAAAACAGCTCCTATACCTGGTCGCCCCTCTTCTGCCATTGATGAGGCATCTGTCCATAAAGTTGAAGCTGCCATTTTGGAAGATCGCGCATTACTCTTCGCCAAATAGCCCAAGATGTCAAGATTAGTACAGGGTCTGTAGAAACTATCATTCATGACCATTTGCATATGCATAAGGTGTCTACCAGATGAATTCGCAAGTTGCTCACACCATTCCAGAAGCGAGAACGCGTCGAGTGCTCGGGGATGAATTTGGAGATGTGCCAAGAAGATGAGTCAATTTTTTTCAAAATACTAATTACACATGATGAAACCTGGGTCCATCACTATGATCCAGAGACGAAAGCCGAGTCAATACAGTGGAAGCATTTGCACTCACCACTTCCAAAGAAGGCAAGGGTGCAGCCCTCCGCTGGTTAGGTAATGCTTACAGTCTTCTGTTTCCAGGACGGAGTAGTGATGACAGATTTGCTGGCTAAGGTTACCACAATTACAGAAGCCTATTATGCTTCACTTTTGAGGAAATTAAGGGAAGCTATCAAAATAAAGAGGTGGGGCAAGATCTCCAAAGGTACCCTCCTCCTGCAGAACAACGCTCTGGTCCACAACTCGCATGTCGCCCGATCAGAAACACGTTCGTGTGGTTATGAAATCCTCTCCCCCTCCTCTCTTCGTCCTGACCTTGCATCCTCTGATGTTCACCTCTTATCAACAGTGAAGTAGTTTTGGAAAGGAAAGCGTTTCCCAGATGATGCAGCCTTGATTTCTGAAGTCAAGTCGGTGTTGGAGAACCAACCTTGGGTGTTCTACAAAAACGGTCACCAGAGCTGCATCAAACGATGGGAGAAATTCATAACTCTCTGTGATTCCAATGTCGAGAAAGACTAATATCTGTGGCAAGTCTCGTTCTCTATTGTATGGGAAGTGTGTCAGGGGCATTACTTATTGCACACACCTCGTATTAATGCATTTCATTGGCACATAAAAAAGTGCAAAGCCGAATTTTTTATTACTTTTTTTTAATTGTGTGTTCTTTGCAACGGTACCAGAGGCTTGAAATATAAGAACCCATTTCAAAAATACGGTTACATTGAACAGTTATTTCTGATTGTATGTTAAGTTTGAGCACAAATTAATGAATGTTTATATTATAAAATTCTTGTTGTCAAAATCAATCGGCTTTTGAAAATCTAACGTGTATAGCTAATGAGAGATCAAAGAAATAAATGAATAATAACCTAACGAGTCAACCGAAACACGCAATCACGGAACAATTAATGAACTAATAGTATATAATGATATTAAATGAATAAAGATACAAAGTGCAATGGTATTAGCTAAAACTTGAATAACATGCAACCGAGTAAGGAAATACTATGTTTAGTATCTCGCCAAACAACTCCACAAACTAAAATATCTTAATAAACTGGAATAGTCGATAAACGAAGCAACGCATTATTAGAATTATTAAATATTGTATTAAGGAGCTAACCATTTTAGGAAATTACAAATAAGAAAATAACAACTAACGGGATGACGCATATATTAAATTATATGATGGTAAGATTAATCTAGGACATGTCTAAAATGATCAGTCTCATATGGATTGGAGTATTCTACTGACGCCGTGTGATTGTATGTGATCAACCAACCAATCCTTATTCTTTCTTTTATAATAGTTTACTTTAGTAAACTATGAGGCTATATCGATGGAATTTACAAAACATCTTTGTACGTCAAACTGCTCCTTATCTTAGGTGCTGACAAACCAATATCACTTTCTGACACTAGTATCACATATTCGTGCCGGTGAGATAATTGATCAATACCGGTGCAGACTAATACCATAACAGATCAACTGATTAAAACACTTAATTATTATCACGATACCACAAAAATTAAAAAAAATAAATAGCATATTCCTGAGAAACGAAATTACTTATGAACAAAAAAATGCAATCAATTAATCGCAAAACAGCATATGACATTTTAAAAGTATAAATAACTAACAAACTAGCATAGTAACGAATTGGTTTAGTAATAAAGAAATAGACTGATGTGCTACAGAAAAACAAAATTCCAGAAATAAAGCCGAAAAAATTAATGACCAAAAAGACAGGACGAATGATGATAACGCAGCACGCAATACCCGACTAATAGAAAACATTGATATATTATAAAAAACGGCCTAAGGCTTTGTAAGCTTATCCATAGTTTTCAGATTAAACAACATACTAATAAAGGTATAGCGAGACAACTGAATGAATGATTAAAAATTAAAACAGGCTACCGGTTCAACAAGAGACCACATCAACAAAGGTAGGGGATAATACACTAAAGGTCAAAAGATGTAAAAGATAGATCAAATAAGTCAATTAAAAAAAAACGAGTTTCTCGTCAAAGTATATAGCGACTAACGTAATAACATGCTATTTAAATGGTGTAACGTAAAAACAAAACAATAGTATACAACCTAAAATGATAAAGTACCAATAGACTAATGCATGGACAAACTAATCCACAACGAATAAAAAATTAATATATTAAGGAAGATCATATGAAGTGTGTACTTTTTATAAGACCAAGTCATCTCAAACCTTTACACATTCTTATATTTTTCGTATTAGACCGATCTGAAATTATTAAATTATGCTGACTGTATATTTTTGCTAGGAAAGGTGAAGGTGAAACCAGAAATAATATTTGTGTATCCTGATTATAATTAGTAGTAATTTCCTGCCAATTTACTCCCCAGAAATATCAGTGGCGGAGGAAATAAAAATAGGTTAACAAGGTATATAGCTTTCTACTAAAAGAATAAACGTTGCCGCCGAGGGACGGGGAATATATTTGTAAAAAGAAATCAGTCAGGAAGTTGAAAGTAAACCTGCATGGAAGCTGTATAGTATGCCATTAATTTGTAGGTGCGTTAATGGAACAGGGATAGGACTCCTGTGTTCTGATTAATCAGTCTGCTTTCTATCTCAACCACATTTAACCATCATAAAGCTCGGAAATACTTTGAAAAAAGTTGACCCTGATGTTATACACTAACGCACTCACACATACAGGGCTAATAGTTAAAGTAAATAAATATTACTTACATTATACATGACATATAACGTATTTCAATAAACGATAAGCGCACCCGTTCCTACACGAAATTAACTAAAGATTTAAACACACTAATTTTACACACCATGCACTGCATTTGTTGAGGATTTTTCAGCTAAAGCATTGGTACAGTTAAAGAAAGCTTATCCATTATAACAATAATTCTCACCAAACAGTTTATCTCGAAACGGATTCCCACAGAGAGTGTAGTAAGTATTGTCTCCTTATAATAATTTCTGTCTATGTCCTGCCATCGCTGTGATAAAGTTATTTACCAATATCTGATTTCGATTCATCCCGGTTTCTCCAGAGAAACAGATGTTCAATATTTCATTGAAAATTAAAATATGACATAATTAAATAAGTATAAAAAATCATAAAAACTCTAGGTTACCCGACTCATTTATATATATATGTTTTCTCTCGTTGGTGACACTTAACGCGCTCTATAATCTCTCTCTCTCTCTCTCTCTCTCTCTCTCTCTATATATATATATATATATATATATATATATATATATATATATATATATATATAAGCCTGGAGAATCCTAGAGTGGATGAAACGAGGAATGTTCAGTGTAGCTTAATCGCCATATACATTTTATAACATACTAACTAGCTCTATCTACGTATTGAGCACTTTTGAAGTAAATACTTAAAGTTTACCCATAAATCTATACTTTCGTAAATTATTTTGAGATGAGTAAATTAATTAGTTATATATATATATATATATATATATATATATATATATACACGCACACCCACCACACCCATACATATATATATATATATATATATATATATATATATATATATATATATATATATATATATATAGGAAATATGATTTTTTTCAAAAATATTTCACATTTTGTAGATACTAATCCATGTATTATAAAGGTCAATGTAACTACAGCGCATATAACTAAATAGAATCGGGGGCTATATTTCAAATTTCATGATGTTTATTAACTCACAATTTATTCCTTTAATTACGTTGACACATACAGTTCTTGACAGCGCAAAATCATTAATTTAATTATTATTTCAATTAATATTTTACTCTTTATATATCAGCAGAAATCCTATAAAGAGAAAATATGAATCCACCTTTTTTTTAAATGCATGTAGACATGACTATAGCTGTTCAGCGTTGCCTGTTCGAGGGGAAGTTTTATAATAAGGTTATTGATCCACCGGGCCACAAAAATGTTTAAATAAAGTAACTAACCCCTATATTGTAAATTGTTGCGACTACCCGTGAGAGTGCAATAAATACTGTAAAAAACAGTAAGAGTATTCATGTATGTATTAATGGTCAATTTTTTGATTTTTGTCAGCCGAGAGACGGAGTTTTAAAGCGATATGAGTTTGTCAGTCTTGGTAGCGTGCGTCAAACGTTTTATCGAGATATAAAAACAAGCATACCTACTCTCTCTCTCTCACACACACATGAACATGTGATATTTATAAAATAGATTACGAAAATTGGAAGAGAATTTGCAATTAACTTTTATTTTTGCGTTTATTACCGCATTTTTATTTTTCAAGTAAAAGCAATACAGTTTTTATATTTGTATTAATAAATTGTATTATTTTCTTAGACATTATTAAAATATTCTAATTAGTATTTTATTAATGTATTATTGACAATTAATCTCTTTGTATATACATATATACATATATATGTATATATATACACCATATAAACATACATGTATATATATATATGTGTATGTATATGCTTATATAATATTTATAATTGTAATATTGATAATATGTTTGAATATACAATATATATGTGATATTTCAAGCTGTGTTTGAGTATTAATGTCAAAAAATACGTTTTTAGGTTAATTCTATTCTAAGTATTTATTCTCTATGGTATACAATTGAGCTTGGAGATACATAGGATTTTTGATATGTTTTCCAAATGTATTAATACAATTATATGTATGGCATATTATTTGCCTGGCTTAGTCAAGTTTATAGTCTCTCATATTATATCTTACCCTCACATAAGATGCTATCGCTACTAGAATTGCTACAATTAATACTTTTTAAGTTTTAATTTGATACCAAATTTATTTGTTTTCTATCTCTGTACTTAGTAGACCTTGCTCCCCCTCCGTCTCTCTTTAAATAACGAGTAATACGAGTAAATACCCGCTGGAGCAAATGATACTTTCATTAAAGTTCAGGATAACTTTTTTCTATAGTTTTATATAGAAAGAATGTATTTTTATAGGAGCATATCATTTTACAGTGATGCGTTTTAAAATCTATTTTATTTATCTATTTTTAAAAATGCATTTTCACCCCAAAAAGACATATTGCCACTTTGATATAGAGGGGTACAATCAGGGATATAAGCTACAGGGGTACTATGCGGGGAGTTAGGCAGTAATATGTCGGTGCACGTTACACTTGACCTTCTGCATGTCGATTGGGGAAGCAGTAACCTGAAAGGGAATTCCAAAGTCTAGAAGTTCTGGGGAAGAAACTGCTGGAGTAGAAGGCTCTCTTACATCTAGGGATCTAAACTGTGAAGGGGTGGGATTTTGCTGTTTGTCGGGAGTATTTACACGTATTACTCAGTATTTAAACGAGATACGAATGGAGAGCAAGGTCTTCTAAGTACAGGGTACGGAGAGAAAAAATAAATTTGGTATCAAATTAAACTTTTATAAGAAAATTTTACGACACATGAATATTAAATCAACAATTAATCATGAAGCGTTAAATTATGCGTCATACATATTACACGCATTGGGAAAGAATGATCTAATATGAACTACTGAAGCGAGCGATAGAGATCAATGTTTATTATTAAAGAATATTTCTTCTAAAGGTAGTTACATGTAAAGATCATACATAAATGTATTATGCTTGAATACAGTCTTTATTTTGATGCAAAAAATTACCATACATATTATACATTCATCAATCTTCAGAACATTTCCTTAAAGAGAAATGTAACCAGCGCATTACATTAGCCATAAACAGCTATACTATACGGTTGTACGTTATTTATTTGGGATTTGGTATCAAAGTTTCGCTACGAATGCTATTACATTGTTATTCGAAATCTATATATCTATATATTTATCTATATGTACTTTTATGTTGAACTAGTCTGGGTGTCCGGCGTTGCCCGTGTGTATGGAGGGGCGTATTGAGCAAAAAAAAATGCATTTATTAAAATTTCTGATACAAACACGGAAGGAAATGGGCAAATCGAAAAAACAAAAAAAAGAAGTATATTTCTACCGAAACAGACAGGCTCGAACCCGCGAAGGAGGAAAAGAACGTGCAAAAATTAGTGACGTCTTTGCTGTTCGGAAGTGTCGATGTTTTAAA
Source organism: Euprymna scolopes (assembly GCF_053919585.1). Classification (NCBI taxonomy): domain Eukaryota; kingdom Metazoa; phylum Mollusca; class Cephalopoda; order Sepiida; family Sepiolidae; genus Euprymna; species Euprymna scolopes. The sequence goes on along the minus strand of NC_136495.1, from coordinate 140,371,393 downwards.
TTACGGCTAATTCATCGATAGTCGTTTGACAATATCAGAGAAAAAATGGGCCCTCCTTGTAGAAAAGTGCAGCGTTAGAAGTGAAGAAATTAATGTTTTCTCGATATTTGTCATCCGAATCGTCGAACTTAAAAATGATAACAATCTCGTGAAGATCTTTCGCCTGAGTCAAAATTTTTAGGCAGACATACAAACATCTGTGTGTATGTGTTTGTACTGTTAGAATATATATATACATGCATATGATATCTATCCACAATGTTCATCAGCCCTTGTAGTTTAATAATATAGGCTAGTGGAAGACATCTATAGTCACAGATATCTTACACGTATATATGAATATTCTTGTTTGTATGCATATATATATAAATATAAATATAAATATATATATATATTTATATTTATATTTATATATATATGCATATATATATATATATATGCATACAACCAAGAATATTCATATATACATGTAAGATATCTGTGACTATAGATGTCTTCCACTAGCCTATATTATTAAACTACAAGGGCTGATGAACATTGTGGATAGATATCATAGCTCCTATGAAAAAAAAATGAACATAAATGTCATTAATAAACGCAGAAGAATTGGAATCTTGATTGATAAGTTCTAGTTTATTTTGTAAAAAATTCCAGATCTTTGTGATTGCTTTAAAATTAAGCACGCAATAGAAGTGCGCCGTTGATTTAGTTGCGAAACCCTCCTCAGTGAGAGGATGATTATGTTTCTGACAGTTTTCCTCAATATTTCATTATGTTGTAATAACCTGAAAAAAATCGCTTTCAAAATACACTTAAAAGCTAAACAAAGAGAATAAAACAGCGATGTTTTATTGCCTGTTTGCACCGATTATTTTCCTTTCCGATTTTACACAATCTCCCGCGCTGTAAATAAGCTAATTAGCAGTGTTTCGCCATTGTTTTAATTTAAACTAGTCCGATCAAAACGACTGAATTTTTACACGTTCAACCTAGAATATCAAGGGGAAACACAGTAATTAAAATGAAATAAAGAGATTTTTTTTAGAATCCATATCTCTGAATTACAATAGATTCCCCATGGAAATTTGTGAATTGATAGTAATTAAATTGAAACCCGATTGGATGAGGGGAATAATAATTGCGCTCGCTTCAAGTAATCCTCTACTTTAAAAAAAAAATGTTTATCTATTTTTTTTTTTTGTAAATATTTGTAAAAGTAATTAATGTTATCTTTGTCCATCCATTAATATGCGCTGTGTGTGAATGATATTAGATGACATTCTATTTCCGTGAAGGAACAATTGTTCCCGATCCGATGCACTTATTGGATCGGAGACTTTTACAACACATCTATATTTTGCTATATTTTTTGGGGGGAGGGGGAATTACTGTAAATACACGTATAATATGCATAAATATATTTTCGAAAACGTCAAAAGATGTATGTGGATAAAACGGAACCCATGGATGTTTCTTTTACACTTAGTTCAAAATACATAAATAATTATTACTTTATCATTAAAACAAAGACAGAGAATTGTAAGAATCGTTTGGAGCATCGGAACACTGACACATTTTTTCTGATTCTGGTATCGATTTTTATCTGTTTTTATTCCAGATTCTAATACGGATTTCTAGATACAAAAAGTTATTTTTTTCATACTGTGATTCCGATTAATCCGCCGACTGTTAATTTATTCATTTTGTAAACTTATGTTTTTATACTTTCTCTTCACTCCCTTCAATTTATTTATTTAAGGCTAACCTTTGTAACTAGAAATAGCACCATTTATCAACCTTATTAAATAATGTGTCATTCTCTGTTTTTTCGAAATATCCGCAAGAATATAATATTACACCTTACAGCATCGGATAATTTGCGATAATATAAGTAAAACATAGTGTAATATTTATTGTATGCTGTATTGTCATTTGTAACACATTTTATCGACATTTTTCATGAGAAACAAAACGCCAAACAACCATCATCAGAATCTTACAAGTAAAATCTTGAATCCAAATAGATAATCACAGTGTAAGTGTTATCCCTACCAATATTGAATTTCATCCATAACATTTAAAAACACAAAAAGGTCGTTTTACCTCAAATAATTTTCGTATATTCTGCCTAACTACGATATTTAATATTGATAACGTGCGTGCATCTGCATTAAGGTAAGTGAACATCGTAAATGTGCCTGCAGATCACAACACGCTATTTCCGTTCAACCAAAAATGTACATTTATTATTTTCATGTTAATCTCTTTAAAAATCAATTTTTAAATTATTACCAAAAAATGATCTGAAGAATTTAGAATGTAGAACATGTTTCTAATTAGGAGTTTAGATGTAAATACTGACATTTAAAATTATGATGAAAAATAAAGAATACGATTCAAAAAGAATCAAAAGAATTTTTCAAAAATATATGTAGCGGATGGCCCTGTTCTGAACATCATGTATTTTATTGACAGCCATTGATTGACATTTAATAAATGAGAAAACTATGAGACGACTATAGTTAAGGCATTATATATTAATCCATATCAATCTCCTTCTCTATTTCACTATATCGATGTATAATACTGTATACCTATTTTTTTTAATTTTAAATTGACAACACGTTTTCTTTATTGATCTGCTTAATGTAAAATGTTATGCGATTCACAAGAACTAACATGATATTGCTTTTATTTTAAATGATATATAACTTGTTTTTAATGAACTGCATTCAAGATTAAAAAAGAAATCGAAACACCGCATACTTTTATATTTGTGTATACAACCCTTAAGCCCTTGGAATTAACTTCATCCGATGGATGTAAAGCATGTGTAAAAACTGACAACCTCAAAGATATTCTCACTGGATGCGAGCATAACATAAGAAACGGCAACTGGGTACACGATGAAGTATTGGAAATTGTTGCGAGGACAGCTAAGATATGTTTTTGACTGCCAATAAAGCTCAAACTCTTACCAGTAGAAAAATTCACTACGTTAAGAAAATTGTCTAAAATAGTAATGTTCAAATACGTAGATATCGTCGTCGTTTGAGGTCTGCACGGCTGGCGCGCGACTAAAAACGCCGGCTCGTATTTATAAATACATATATACTCGCAAAAGTACCCGTCGTTGACTGGGTTAAAAAACAGCCTACAGAAACTAGACTCTGATTAATGACAGTATGATAGGTTGTGAAAAGGAAGGGTTGTAAATAGATAGCTTCGAATTAGGGGGCATCAAAACCAAAGCAAAATATGATGATAGTAGAAATAAAATAGATACACCCCATAATTTATTATACCATACCTGTTCACACTGAAACACTTATCATAATATTCTCTAGAGCTATATTAAAAAAAACCTTGTTAAACTTTGTGACATATGTCCATTCTATGGAGGTCAGGTGCGAACGAACACCCCATAATTTTATTATAACTTATTTCTTCAAACTGAAACATAATTATCAAAGTATACTTACGCAGATAGATATGAAAAGTCTTTATTAAAATGTGTTCCTATTTCCGTTCTATGGAGGCCAATCGCGGACGCAGACCCCACAATTTTATTATATCATCCCTATTAAAGATAAAACATACTTATCAAAGTATTCTTATGCATATCTATATCCAAAACACTTGTAAACGTTTTTTTTTAATCTTTACATTTTTATTTCCATACTTTGTGGACTAGGCGCGAACCCAGACCCCGCAATTTTAATGCACCACCGTTCTGCCAGATCAAACATATCCATTCCTAGTCCTCGATACACCTTCTATTATTATATGTAATCATTTTTTTCAAAATAGTCAACCATATAGCAGCCTATTCGTGACCAGACAAACAGCTTTATGTTATATATATATATATATATATATATATATATATATATATATATATATATATATATATATATATAAATTACATATATATATAAATATATATATATAAATTACATATATTTATATACATACTAAATATAATGTATATATAATATATATATATATATTTATTTGTTTATATTCATATATATATATATATGCATATACATAATATATATATATATAGGTAACATATTTATATACATAATAATTATAATCATATATATGCATATATATATAATATACACGCATGTATATATACACACCCATATGCACATATATATATATGTATATATATATATATATATATATATATATATATATATATATTTATATATATATATTATTTGGCTGCAAAAATAATGTCGTATTTTATATATATATATATATTAAAACGTTAAAAATCGACATGGTTTTTGCACCAACCTAATATATATGTGTGCGTGTGTGTACGCGTGTGTGTGTCTTTACGTGATTTAAACTGTGTAAATATTTTACTGATCTGGAATAAAGCGATTGAAACAGTATCTACCTAGTTATCTGACTATGTGATTGGTAGAAATGACTGCATTAACTATACGGTTGAATGGATATTCGAACAACTTTTTATGATGTTGAGAAATGCGTGTGTAAAATCTTATAGAATGATTAAATAACACAAATAATATATTTATTCAGAGTGTAATAGCTTTTTGGTCGCGAGCAGAGGCGGTGGTGATATTTTGATTAAAGTAAATTATATTTTTCTCATATAAATTCTCATTACGTTTAAAGGTCCATATGTCTACAGAATTACTCTGCATCGAACGCATCATTTGTGTGACAGCAATTTAATATAGACTGCTTAATAACTTAGGCGTTTGCAAACAGTAGCTGTTCAAGAATATAGACAAACAAACAGAACTGCATATTTTTGTTGCATATAAACATTTCAAACACGTATAAAAATAAATAAGGACATATTAAACTTATCGAAAGATATGCATAATGTTTGGCCAAAATTTGATTTTAACTAACTTTCTTATTATTTTCAAATTTAAATATTTGAAGTCAATTAATTAGTTTAGGCAGTGAAAACGGACAATACAAAAAAAAAATAAGAGAGAAAAGGTATAAAAGGAAAAAAGGAACAGTTCGTGCGGAGGAAATTTGATAAAGAGATAACGATATGGAGATAGTGGTATAATGTAATCGCTTCTTAAATCTCATCATTGAGTCATAATGAATGCTATTGGAATCGTAGTTCTTTTTTTACAGAGATTATCCTGAAAATTAAACGCCGGATTTGCATTTACTGTACTGCATTTTAAAGTAACCCATTTGCTTAAATACTGATATTGTTTTTTACTATTTTCACTGCATTTATTTATTTTTTCGTTAATTAGTATTTAATATATTTTAGTCCTTTTTTAGAAAGATCATCATTAGAGTCATCTGAATCAAGATGATTTCCTTAATTCGAATTAAATACCCTGTTATATCGATCCGGATGAAATTAACATTTTGCTATATCGATCCGGGAGATTTTTTTTAATCTTGTTAATTACTGACAGTTTTATATGCATTCTTTGTCAATAATCTTCTGTAAATTAATATTTGGAGCTAATTTGTTTAGTGCATTTTCTATTTCTTTAGTTCTGCTTTATTTTTTTAATTGGTTCAATTGCTTTTCCTTTTTTAGATTTATTTTCATTAAATGTCTTGTCATTATTATTATTATTATTATTATTATTATTATTATTATTATAAGTAGTAGTAGTAGTAGTAGTAGTAGTAGTAGTAGTGTGTTTATTAATTTTAGTCACTGGGAGTTTTCACACCTGGCGCTATCTAAAAATTCTCTTTGGAACAGACTGTGGCTATTTCTGCAGTCTGAGAGATAGCAAACTTCCATAGACGTCCAGCACTCTCTACCCTTTTTTGATACCCTTTCCAAATGCATGTGTTATCGAAACAGCTGTTCATCATTGATGTGTGATTGGTAGTGAGCATTGCCATTCACTTAGATAGGGTTAGTAATAAACCTCCGCAAGGTGCCAGTCCTCATCGCAGTAATCCAGTGGAGATTTAATTAGTGTTTCTTTTTTCGCTTTCAATCAATCTGGACCGACCATTTTAATGTGACACACCACCAGTTTATAATAACGAATAATAAAAAAAAGAAACACGAGGTCACAAGGTAATTTACAAGTATGCAATTATACCGTTGGGGTTCTCCATATTTTATTTTACGTGTGCAGTAGATTATCTATGCCCGGCTAGCTCGGCCGATCACCTATATTAGTCTCCGCTCACAAACCTTTTCCTTAATATTTCAGTCATGTTAATGAACGTTAGCCATAGTATCTTCTCAGCAAATTCTCTGAATCGAATCTCGACTATTATTTTTTTCAAATAGTTTTGCTATTGTTCCTAATAGTCATACAATTATTAGCGTTGCCTTATCTTTCTGTAACGTCAATATGTCATTGAAATCATGAGCCAGTGATTTGCATTTGCTCTGCTCAGACTCTTCGTGGTCTTCTCTCTATTGTATGCTGAAACACAAACGGTACAATCTAGCAGGATGTTTCCTTTTTTAATCATGACGTCTGTTCTTCATGTTTGGATGGGTTTATCTGTTTATATATATATATATATATATATATATATATATATATATATATATATATATATATATATATATATATATATATGTTTCATAAGAATTTGACTTGATGTCAGACACCGCTGCCAGCTTGTGCTTGTACTGTTTGTCAGTTTTGTCAATATGCATTTGTTAGCATAATTAAAAATGTACCGCTTTCCAACTAAATCTTGCACATTTTTAGTCGCGTGCAAGCGACTCTATAAATCACTCCGTCGGTCCGTCGGTCGGACAGTCCATCAGTCGGTCGGTCGGTATGTCGGCTTGTCCGTAACACTGTTGTACTTTGCCTTTTTGGTTAAGATCAAAGGTCTGCTGTTAATAGATGCTGTTCTTATATTTTAAGCTTTGCTTTGCCTTTTAGCCAAGATCAAAAGGTAGTATCTGTTCTTACTACATGCTGTACTTATGTTTGTAACTTTGTGATACAATGTGGGGGATCACTTTTCAGTATTAATTTAATGTAAAATGGCCACCCGCTTTACAACCAGTCAGTCTCAAAGCCATTCAGGTCATTCTCCAGATCATTCAATTTGTTTTTGAAAAATTCCAGTTATTTTTTAAGCATTCAAGTCATTCTTTAGGTCATTCAAATCATCCTTAAGTCCCTTAAAGTCATCATAAGACATTTACTTTTTTATTTATTTAAGTCATTTCAGCCCATTTTTCTGTCATTTTAGTTTCTCTTTAAGAATTTCATGTCAATCCTACATTCACGCATTCATTCAGTAAACGAGAGTACGCGACTAATGGCTATCGGCTTTGTTATATTTTGGATACATTAACTATTATGTGGTTTATTGCTTTTTTTCAGAGAGTCTGTTTAATTTGTTCTTGATATCTATTTTAAGGTGTTTTTTTCCGTGTCCGATTGTTTTAGTTAGTCTTCTATTGTGTACTTTTATCCTCCTATTTTCTTATTATTATTATGTGCTACTCCTATTTTGTCTTGTTTTTTTCTTTCAATGTATCTTGCTGTGGTATTTATTCTTTCAGTGTTCTGCATTCTCTATTTGTCTAATTCTATATTTTTCCTGTCATTTGCGCACTCTTCTCAAAATAGTCCTCTAACTTCATTGTTCGTTTTCCCGTTCGCTCGGTCAATATCCTTCGTTGGATTATTTTTGTATCCCAGTATATTTATTTACTGAAATACATTGAATAAATACGTTTTCCATGAGGAACGTTGCAGAAAATAATGAGAATCGCCATAGTATTTCGCACACGTATTTATAATCATGCATATAAAACCACTAATGTTTATTGTATACTACAAGCACATGTGTAAATTACTTATAGAGTGTATCACTAACGTGAGTACACAAGATTATACACACACACACACACACACACACACACACACATATATATATATATATATATATATATATATATATATATATATATATATATATATATATATATATTGCTCCAGGAAAATGCCTACTTCGGACCATTACATTGTGACGGGGATTACTCCAAATACTGTTTGGATCATTTTACCACACTGTTATCAAATACATTCACTTCGAATCTTACCAAACAATTTGGATGTGAAGGTTTTATACTTTTTTATAAACTTCCCTTACTCTATGAAATTTATATACTTAAAAAACTTTTAATAGTGATTTTCCTTGTCTAAATGACTTTAGAAAATAAGGTATAAACCATTAAAACTATTTGCTAATATTTTCTCCTCTGAAGAGATGGTAGACATCGAAATCCTATGAGATAAGGAGTTAGAATATTTCAAATGTATCCTTTGTCTTACATGGAATAATAAACATATTTTACTTTGCAATTAAAACATATCACGTCATATTTTTAATATATCTGTTTTATCTTTTATATCGAGCAATTCTTATTTAGGTAAGGTAGTATTTAGCAATTCTTATATATACATATATACATACATATATGTATATTTGTATATATATATTTATAGATAGATATATTTATACATACATACATACATACATATATATATATATATATATATATATATATATATATATATATATATATATATATATATATATATATATATATATATTGGGATCCACAGACCGTATTTTTTCTCTGTTTTAAGCACATAACAATGGCTAGATAAACAAGCAGGTGATTCAAACTGGGATCGAAGGTAAAGAGTCACGCTTACAGTTTAAGCTTTTTCCTCTTCGCTATTAACTTACTTTCGTTTCCACAGAGCTAAATCATCAAACGTGTACTCACGTTTTTCTTGATATTTAAGGACATCTGTTCCTGGAAAAACTTGACAAAATGACGTTTTGATACAAGAATTAACAGCTGTCACAACAGAATTAGTTATTCTACATTTACAATTACTCAACGTAGACGAAGCCAAACTCTTTCCAACGAATGTGCATCTTATTCTACCCTTTGCAACCACGGCCGCCAACCCCCTTTATTTCCTCATATATTAGAACACGCACTATGTGACATAAATATATATTTACGTGATGTTGCCAAGCGAATCACAAACCAGTAAAGCAATAGGTGCTGACGGTATTCCAATTAATGTGCTAAAAACACTTCAACCAGAACTAGTGCCCATACTTACAAATAATTTTAAGCGTTGTCTTAAGGAGTAATGCCTCCCATCACACTTAAAAATCTAATAAGTATATCCTGTATGTAAGAATTCAGTTGATCAGTCATTCCCTCTCAGTACAGGCCAATAAGTCTTCTGTGTGTCCTGAGTGAGTTGCTGGAATCGGTGCTGAGTATGGAAGTAGACAACACCCTCACCAAATATAACGTCCTCAGTGGCATGCGCTATTGTTTCCGTTTTACTAAGTCTACAGCAGATGTGCTAAAATTTATATCTCATAGGATTAGCGACTCTCTTTAGAGTTACTTCCTTTCTAGGGTAATTGCTCTTGCCTTATCGAAAGCCTTTCATCGCGTGTGATACAAAAGTTTACTTCAGAAGATCTCCAGCTACGGTATAGCTGAAAATGTCTTCTAAATTATTAAATCTTTTCTCTCGGATAGATTATTAAGAGTAGTCGTTTATGGGAAAAACAGAGAAGAGCACAGTATTAATACTGGAGTCCCTCAGGGATCTATTCTAGGGCTAACTCCCCTTATTTACCTACATTTTCATGGCAAGTGCTAGTCTGAGCTCCAATCTATTGCCGCCCTCGCCAAACTTTCACAAGAAACACTCGTTTAGCTTAAAACACTACCAATAATATCCCCCACTTTTTACCTGTGTATAAACCTAAACGTAGATTCCATGAACAAATCTTCTGTCACGCTTGTATTTGCTTTCTCTTTGCCTACTTTCCAGCTGAGTACAACATGGTTGTGTTTAAGTCCAACATAAACAAGTCCTTGATTAGCCGTTCCACTTAAGTTAACAAATTTACCGGATTTTCGTTACTAACGCTTACTCTATTGTCCAATTGACTATTGTACCCTCTAACTTATGCGCGAGGGACCTCTTGGCCTTGATAAGTGGTGATTCCTGGGTTAAATTACATTAAAATACAAACTCCTGCCAACAAATGATTACACCTGTTAGAGACGTTGTAAATGTTAACATGCACCATATAAACTCAATATTTTAGTGGCCAACATCATTAAATAAATTAAACTCACTCCTATAAACATAGGGGTTTCAGTCTCACAGGTACCTATTGGAATGTTTTTCTACTCCTCCATGACGACGTCACATAGCTGGCTGGTATTGTACACTTTCGCCACCACAACCTTCTATATGTTCTATTGTGTTAAATTTGGAGGCATGTATACCCATTCCATCAGACTCTTCAATAAAACAGTTGTCTGCTTGAAAGTGTGTTTGGGGGTAATTATCATGCTAGAACACTGCCCTGCGACTCAGCTTTAGAAAGCGAGCCATATTGTGATCGTCTGCCGACCAATTTGCCGTAGAGTCTGGCATATCGTCTGAGCAGGTTAATCCCAACCTTATTAATCTCTGAAGCAACACTAACAGCATATATTTAAAAAAAAGCAATTTGATGTGATGCTCAGAACGAGCGCTCATTATTTTTTAGACGACCTAAACGTTTTGAGTTGAGCCTGCTCTTTTAAAATACTGGGGGATCATTGCAATATTCTTAAATCTAGTTTCATGGTGTTGACAAACTTCTTGTAACGTTATATATCCTCATGTAACGTTGCAATAAGTATTGTATTAAGATTCTCAAAGAGTTCTTTACCATGGAATTCCATGTTTGAACTGTCAGTGACCAATACGAAGGATCCAGTTATGTATATATATATATATATATATATATATATATATATATATATATATATATATATATATATATATATATATATATATCGGGAGAAAAATTGCAGGATAGAAGTCATATGTTAGTTATATCTGTTCTGTGAGTTCTAATGATGCACTATATTCTTGTGCATAATTGAATCGAAGAGGACTACAAGTGTATTGATTTCAGTAACTACATTCATCAGCACTGATTAAATCATATGTCAAATAAAAACTTTATTATGTTTTAAACGAAGTAACATAAAAAAACATCGCGTGAATATAAAATGGCACATGTACATGTTTACCTACCTATACATTTATTTATCTTTCGATCTCTCTCTATCTCTTGACACCCCCACTTCCACACATATCAAAGGAGAATGTTTTTTTTAGGGAGTGTTAGAAGCGTTCACTGAAATTTCAATTTTAAAATAAAATACGTATTGAATATGTTAATTTTTAAGGAATATATTTCCCTGTCAATCCCTGTCAATCGTTTATATTTTTCTTTTTTCCGCCATGATATTAAGTTGAAGAAAGTTGTATGAAGATTCAACGTGATATAAAATACGGTGGGTTTTTTTTTGTTTTTTTTTTTTTTGTAATGACTGAAAAGGTTGCGTTTGGACACTTAATTAGAAAACCATTCATCGTCTCTTATACGGATACAAAAAAAAAAAAACTACCCTGATTTTCGTATCGCGTGGCCAAGCGCAACCTTTTCGGCATTATACAAATACCACACCAGGTAACATAATTGGACTCTTTATTTAACTATCTTTAACTTAACATCCTGGCGGTGAAAGTTATAAAAGACTGACGAGAGAGTTATCCTCCGAAATATATTTCTAAAAAGTAAACATTTGTGTATTTTGATAATTTTGCGTTGTAATTTTGCTTCGAAAGTATTTAATGCGTATTTTTTAATTATATATATATATATATATATATATATATATGTATATATATGTGTGTGTGTGTGTGCATACATAAATATATATATATATATATTATTATTATTATTATTATTATTATTATTATTATTATTATTATTATTATTAAATAACCGACATCGAGGTAAACTGTCATGCAGGCAGTTTACGATTCTAGCTTTTCCTTATTATCTTAAACCGTTCACTCAGAGATAAATAGTCAATTTTCGGCGAGTCGAAGAGCTATTATTATTCTTACTTAATCAACAATGTCAATTCCCTCGTGAGCTAACCGAAGCTCCTCTGATAGGAACTATCATAAAGGGAGTAAAATGTTTAATCTTCAGAAGACAGTAATATTTCGCTTATCAGCGTGGCAAGATAAGCAGCTTTAATGCGGATTTGAATTAGTATGTCGATATTGTTCGACATTTTGCTGATACACTAGACACATCTTGAGACAGAAAAAAGTGAAGTACATTTTTGTATGTATGACGATATAAAACGTTTTACTTTTCAGTTTTGATTAGTGTCTATATTGTAATAATAATCGACTCAGCATGATATGTATATATATATATATATATATATATATAGAGAGAGAGAGAGAGAGAGAGAGAGAGAGTTATAAACTTTTAAACAAAAACAACCGTATCCATATATTCATAAATAATAACTTTTACTAATATACATCTCTCTCAGTCTCTCTGTCTGTATTTCTCTCTCTCTTTATATATATATATATATATCCATACACACATACACACACACACACACACACACACACATATATATATATATATATATATATATATATATATATATATATATATATTGCGTTTTTCTTTGATGTATTTTCATTTCAAAAACAAATTATCGCTGTTTTCCTTCTTTTTTTTACTGGACCCAGACATAAGCGGAACCACTCGACTTTTATTCTTGATATATTTGGGATAGAAGCAATCGATTTTCTACAATTCTGTTTGATCTTTTTCTGTTTCCAAAATTTGTTACTTTTAAAAGAACGCATGAAAAAGAAAACTATGCATAATATATTGATATTAGTATTTTTATAACATTCCTTTAATTTCAAAGTTTATGTTAGTTAGAATTTTTTGATAATTGTTCAGGTGTCCTGAGTTCTTTTTCCGTCAAATTATACTAAACGCTAAATATTGTACATTGTATGGCTTTTCCATGCCGACAAAACTAAGAAGATATAGATTAACCGGTATTCTTTTTACATACCGCACACGCAGCCGATAGCAATATCCCTTTTAGTCTGATATAATTGATAATTTAATTCATCCATTTGTAGCAAGCTGATGAAATTAATTCCTCATTTAGAGACATATTTCAATACATAAAATTATTGAAAGTTTTCAAAAATTTACAGTTTGCATATATCCTCTAAACGATATTTTTATAGTAAATGTTATTTATTTTACACTTTATAAACATATGTAAGAAAGGAATAGTACATATTTACATGTATCAAGTTGATATTACGCAGGAACTAGCCAAATTTATTTCGGTTAATGCATTCAATTAAAGCGTTGCTGTTACTATGATAGCATCTTGTTTAAACGTGTACAGAGTTTTTAGTTATAATCCCCGTCTACTAATATAAAGTGTCTCATTACTAACTGGAAAGTTAGTAAAGCGTGTTAAGCTGTGGCTTCTGAAATTCAGTGAAGATTGTTTTACTGCTTTTATGAGTTATTCAAAATTATTAAGAACCTGCTTATTGATAAAAATTGCATAACATACTCTTATTAAATTTTGTGATCTGGACTATTTAAGAGAAGTAATAAAATTTCACACAACAAACATGCATGTTCTGCTGTTTCGATTAATGCTGGATTAATAAATTAAATATGGAGACAATCGCAGTTCTGATGTAGATTGAGAAGTTAGTAAACGGATTAAACATGTCACTTGCCTTCCAAAAAATTCACTATGAATATGCGATAGTCCAGTTCAGTTACCGATTCACGCTGATTAATTCCTGCAGTTATGCTTTTTTTATTCTCCACAAACAAATGACAAAATTCTAAGTTTACTATCTAAATAATATATAGGCCTCACATAACAATTTGTTTGAATTCAAGCTGCTAGGAAAATTACATGGCTACAAAATATTTTGTATTTCTTATTTTTACTAGGCCTGTCTCGTTTGTACCTATATATTTTATCTTGTGTTCTTGTATTTGAACGTGAACAACGCCAAACATATTGGTAGATATTTTGTTATTTCTAGCCAAGTATTGTATTAAAGTTAAATACGATATTTTTTGTGCCTTTAATTAAAAAAGATTTTCAGGTGTGTCTAATTTTACATGCTTTCACCATATTGTGTTATGATCGGAATTCAACTTGCAGAAGTAGAACCCAGATTGCTACTTGCTCATAAGGGAAGGGAGGTAAAATATTTCAGTTATTTTTGTCTTTTTCTTCTTTCGCTTAAAACTGCACTTGCGACTTGAAACAGCAAGTGGTATTTTTTCATACATATATTGACCCAAGTGCCTCTCTCGCGCTTTTTAATGTTGAAGTCGTCTACAGCTTGTTAGATGTCATCACACTTCAGGGCATATTCTGTTGATTTTTCTAGCAGTTCAGTATGTGTCAATTCGTGCTTCTGGCAGTTAGTTTGACATTTCCGTTAATTAGCTTGTTCCCCATCATAAATTTTTGCCAGCGGGTGGAGGTGGTAGGAATACAATTATAATGTACTGCAACAGTGACATAATCTTCACTTATATGAATGGGCAAATATCAATATTTGCTTAAGTGTTAATATAAACAGCAAACAATATTACTGAAAACTGGTTGATTCCACATGATATGTACGGCTAAGAAATAACTATTCTGATACAGTGGGACTAATGTATTAGCACATAAATCACATAATTACAATTGATGTAAACTGTTAATATGCACATTAAAAAAAATCATTTGTCACTTACTGTCGTAGTGACTCGTTCGTGCATTAAATATGGACGCTTTCGAACTGTATATATTAACTGAGAGTTACGACCTTTGGAATGCTGAATGTACTTTCATAGTTTGTAGTCTTGGCGATACAACGAAGATTTCTTTTTGTATATGCTGTTTTTTGTTTCAATATATTTCACCTTCTCTAACTTCCCTCCGTATCCGTGCTTTCCTTAATAGTCCTTCCAGGGACAAAACAATAACAAACATGATTCAGAATAAAGTTAAACCATTATTAGTTTGTATAGTAATCAATATAACTTACTATTTCAATTACATACATTTTTATAATGTTCCATAGTGATTAGATCTGTGTTCTCTACCGGCAATATATTTGTATGCATACGAATATATACCCATGCGCTTTTCTTTAATATTATAACTGTTTTTTGTATGTTTTCGGTATTTATCTATTAGAGTCTAATTGCTAGATGAAGGATGCTATTTGTGAACATTTAAATGACTAGGGGGAAGTCTTTGCTCAGGCATAAAACACACTTATATATGATATTTTAATTTGTTCAGATTCCATATATATTATTATAGTAGTGATTTCAAAAGTTTAAAAATAAAATATGTGGGCGCCATCAGCTAGAATAAAAACTAAAACTAGCATTCCAAGCTGGTGACGTTACCACCGTACCAAAGTGACACATATAAACCGATTAAAAATTGAAAATAAACTAAGAGGAATGTACAAAATGTATAACGATTTTGTAAAATGTTACCCATTAAAAAAAACTATTAAATTTAAAAACTATTTTAACCGGCTAAAAATCCATAAAAGAACAGTCCATAAAAAATCCAATCATTTGAGGTCCCTAGCGCCGCTCTGCGACTTTTAATTTTAGAGGAGATAGATTTGGAAAATATGGAGACACAGATAGACATATCACCATTTATATATTAGATTTTTAGAAAAAGAAAAGAAACTGTCTATATAAGAGTAATCTCTCCTTTCAAATATCTATTATGTGAACAAACTCTATTCGTTGATACTCATGGAAGAAACAATTTCTGTCTAGAATTTTCCTTTTATTAAAAAACTAAAGTACTACAAATATTATGCTGAATGTATCCGTGATGAAATGAAAATGTCATATAAAAAATACATAAATATATTCGTAGCTGAGAAATGGAAATTAAGTGTAGAATCGTGACGTAGCGTAAGTCATATCTTGTAACACCGATAGTTTTTAATTAATTTCAAACACATTCCCGTTGTTCTAAACGAAATGTATTAGACATAATAAAAAAAACAAGCAGGGAAAACAAAAAAGGAAGTATGTCTCTTGGCAACTTTCGTAAACCGCCACAATATGCCTATCGCCAACTACATTTAAAAAAGCTAGATAACAAATAATAAAAACTACGTGTTAATACAAATTACAATAAAAATAAAAAGAAAATATAATAAAATAAAATATAACAAAAACCGACCATATCATGAAGAAATAATTATATGATTTGAATAAATAAAACATGATTTCAAGAAAATTTAATCGAAAAAATTTGATCGTTTTTTTTTTGTAAGTTAGGATTACTTAACATTATTATTTTTTTTTCAAAGACGGTTTTAATACTTAAAGGAAAAATGTAGAGATTTTTACTGGTAGTAACTAAACTGATGTACACGTGCATTGAATAAATTTCTACCAGTTTATTAAAAGTTGTTTGTTTCGATTTTTATTGGCGATGTTCGTTTGTTATCGTGTTTCCATTGGCGGATCAACCAAATTAGTGTTCGAGGGATTCCAGACGTCTAAATTAGCTGCTAGTCGAGTTGGAGCAAACATTTACGGAACTCTAACGTGGTTAATTCGACATTACCTAATATTTTTCTCTGGTGAAAGACATTACACATACAGTGTTCATTGTCCCCTTACTTCGTTGTATAGAAAATAGATAGAAGTCAAATCTGAATTTAATCCAGTCATTGAACACGCCGACAAGTTGAATAATTTCATCTAGCCGTACTGATGTTCTCTATCTAGCTCTCTCTCTCTCTCTCTCTCTCTCTCTCTCTCTCTCTCTCTCTCTCTCTATATATATATATATATATATATATATATATGTATATATATATATAACTACTTCATTTAATCAGATAAATCTATATAGGAAAATATAAGTTTATGCGTCAATCTTTAGTATTTTCTTCAACAGTACTCACTCCTTTGCCTGACGAATTCTCACGGGAATGAAACTGACTATTTTGTTTAGCTTAATTGTGATATATATATATATATATATATATATATATATTTTATAACTTACTACGATATATATATATATATATATATATATATATATTCTAGCAAGGCGCTCAGCCTTGCCCTATGGTAAAATATCCTAAGATATGATATTATTGCTAATACAGATTTCGTATTCATTAGGTTACATTAGACACGATATATATTAATGTTTTTAAAACTTATTAAAAAAATACTCGTGCGCCACCACCTATTATCGAAACCAAAACTTTTAGCTTACGATTGATTTTTCCATTGAGGTCTATGCTTGATCTATAAAAACATGTTTTCGACTGCTAACAATTTAAACATGAGCCAATAGGTTACGCTTGCATATTCGTAATGCCGTTGTTCATCTGGCAAATATCCTCTTTTTTCACACTTTTGCACGTATTTACCAAGCTAACTCCCCAAATTTAAGTTTTGAATGGGTTCGAATACCCTATACATATATATATATATATATATATATATATATATATATATATATATATATATATATATATATATAAAATTTCATATCTGTAGACAAACTACTGAAAGAGAAGGTGTATTTAATATATATATATATATATATATATTTATTTATTTATACGCATAGATAAATATATATAGAAAGAGGTGTATGTTAACTATAAACATTTGAAGAAATATCACCCAAGTTTAATCATGCAGAAAAATCCACATGAAAAAATCCACACGTAATAGTTAACTGAAGATGATTATTCTATAATAAATTCGAGAAAAACTAATAGGGAATTAATTAAAATGAATGTTTAAATGGAATATAAAAAAAAATTAGCTAGAATTTTGCAGATGATTGCATTTCGAGGACCCATATATAAACATGTGTATGTTCTTTTTAATAAATAGCGATAGAAGATTTTTAATATGAATATAAATATTCAAACCCCCTCAACTTTATAGATGCATAGATATACACACACTTAACTTTAAAATAAGAACGAGGAAAGTAGTAGCGAACGTTTCCCTACGAATTGAAGTAGTTCAGCTCTTAAAACTATACGTTTGATTATAACGCTTAAATCGGGTCTCATTTCCAGATGTGTGTCGCTAAACAAAAGGGACCAACTATTGGCTCCATGAAATATATTATTTCCTGAGGTCTGCGATAACTAGATGTGGTTGATGAAGCGCGCGACGCTATCTTTCGAAGCTCGTAATTGCAAGACGATAAACAAAGAAATGTTTTCATAGGTGCTAATGTTATTTGTTCCACTATTTCTGGTTAGGGCAATTCCTGTTAACTTCTCTTCAGACCCTCCTTATCAGGGCCATTAGAAAGTAAATAGTCTTCACTTCCTCTTGGCTAACGTCCCATTCTATGCGCACTGATTGTTTCCATCAGCCTGTCTCAGCTCTTTAATGTTCGCGTGAGAGTTCTTGGGAAAACTAAGTTATTCTGCTATTGCAAATTTCACATATAAAGAAACGCACCCCTTTTAAACTAATACATATATTGTATTAAGATATTGCAGAAATCTGAAAATAGAAGATAGTATAAACACATATTCTATCATTGTATATATATATATATATATATATATATATATATATATATATATATATACATATATACACGTATATATGAGTATATATGCGTATATATATGTATAAAAATATACACACACACACACACATATATATATATATATATATATATAATCAAATAATTACAAAACATGTTAAGAAAATCATTTAACAAGAGCTAGAAACAGATTGAATTTTAAAAAGGAGACACAAGGTAAGAGGATTGTCCTAAATCAACAGAGTCTCGAAAAAAATACTGTTCTTTCTTATCAAAGGTAGGAATTTGCACAATGGGGAATCGTACTTTGCTATCCAAGTGTTTAATGAAACTGAAAGTCAGCCATAGAGCTTACATGCTAAAAGTAAAAAAAATAGTGAGGCAAATGAAACGGGGTAAAAAGAAACATGATTTCGCGTCAATGGGAGGTCGAGTGAAGAGTAGAATATTCAATGACCGTAAGATCTAAAAAAGCTGGCAAACGTCCGGTGTCCAGAAGTAAATTTCTAAAGCCATCCCGGTATTGAAAGATATTTCGAGGTAATATATATATATATATATATATATATATATATATATATATATATATATATATATATTTTGTTTGTCTGTGTGGTTATGTGTGACTATATGTGTACATTCCCCTACGCAATAACTCTGTCAATTTTAAATTTACAGACTGAAATTTGATATAGAGGGGACTGTGAGTTGGGAAAATGTCTGTAATCCATTTTCGGCTGGAAATTTTGCTGCTGAAGTGGTCAAAGTGCAACGATTATACTTTTGAGACCTCTATCAACGCCTCCGGTTTTTAATTGGTTTTGGTCCAATATTTGAGCAACCAATATTTTAATCTAGGTATATGTGTGATTGCATGTCTACCTAAAACTTTCGACAAAACAAATATCGTATTGAATCTCGACCCATTGAAATTTGGCTAAAAACATTAATTTTTTCACCCTCAACTGGTCACTTTCAACAAGGAGGGGTCGGGTTTCTCGCCGATATTTTCGAAAGTCATCCCCTCTTTTCGATTGTCTAACCTTAATTTCAACCTACGCCACTTCCGGTTTGCCACTTCCGGTTTGCATCAAAGCAGGTTTTTTCATGTTCTTTTGCTCCTTCGAGGTACGGGTTAGAGGCTGAATTCCTACTACCAATACTTCTTTTTTTTTTGCTCAACACACACCTCACATCAATCGGGAAACGCTGGGCTGAAATGCTAGTATTATATATATATATATATATATATATATATATACATATATATATATATATATATATATATATATATATATATATATATATATTCAAAGGGGATTAGAACAGTAGTCTAAAGAGCTGAGTGTATTTTAATGTGATAGTAAAATAACTAATTTAATTGAAATGCAAGAAAGAACAGTGCCCGTTTTAATGCAGATATAACATAAGCTCAATGGAAATATATCCTAGAGCTATTTGTATATGAAGTAAGATGATTGATAATTTATAATTATAATTTAAAAAATCGGTTTCATAAAAAAACGATTTTTAATTTTAATTATATATAGACCAATTTTCAACCTGTACGAAAACATTCTTTCTTTTAGATTGCGAAATTAAAGAATGTTTTCGAACAGGTGTAAATTAGTCTTTGCATAGCCATAATAAAATATTGTACCCCGAAACATACATACATACACACACATATATATATATATATATATATATATATATATATATATATATATATATATATATATATAACTACTTCATTTACTCACATAAAATATATATACGAAAGTATAGATTTATGCGTAAACTGTAAGTATTTACTTCAAAAGTGCTCAATATGTAGGTAGATCTAATTAGTAATTTATAAGATATATATGGCGTATATATGTATATTTATATATAAAAAAAATGTCTGCCTTAAACCACTAAACTAGTTTTAAGACATATCCTTTGTTCGGAAAAATGCATGTTCATTGGCTGGTAGTAAGGGGCGTGGTGGATACTAGAAAGCTGATTGGCTAACTAAAATCCTCAACAGACGAGGACCATATAAAAACGATAAACAACCACAGAATTAGCGCATAAGCCTGACGAATCCTAGAGTGGATGAAACGCCGAATATTCAGTGTAGCTTAATCGCCATATGTATTTTATAAATTACTATATATATATATATATATATATATATATATATATATATATATATATATATATATATATATATGTATATATATATAAATATATATATATATATATATATATATATATATATATATATATAAGATATCTGCTTTTATTGTAATAGAGATTGATTAATCGGATTATGTTAATTCTTCGAGCTACTGTTCAAACTCGAATTTTATCTTCACACGTCGACGTAAGCAACTGACCTCATTCAAATGCACCTCGTTGAACTCACGAATGTTTCCTCCAAATTTGGAAATTTGCACATGGATAAGAACGTACCCCACTCCTAACGGGCGAAGTATATGTAAGCCATTACAATCTAGACGTCCTAAGTAATTCCCAACTATATTTTTCGGTCGTCCCCACTAATAATTGATCTGTAATAAATCAGTAGAATATCGTTTTACAATTTATTTTTCCAAGCATTTCATCTATTGCGACCGAAATCTGGACATTGTGAATTACTTAAGAACCCCTCCCCACGCAATCATGGTGTACGGAACGCTAAGTAAATAAAACGTTCTGTTTAATATTCTGTTCAGATCTGTCAGTAACAGAAACGACAACTAATTGAACGACAACCAATCGAAACTCTGTTATAAAGTGTCATGTTCCCTCCTTTCACGACCCGCTTATCAAAGGTGTTGCGATGAAAATATAGCTCTTTATGAAAACCGGCGACGTACAGTGTTAGACCCCAACTTAGCCTCTAAAAAAATCCCGAATCAAGAGTGGCAAGAAAGTAAAACACATGTTTACTGTTTGATGGTCTGAGGCGGTCTCATCCATTACACTTTATGAATGCAGGCGAAACCATTACGGCAGAGAACTGTCAACAAATTGATTGAATGCATCAGAAACTTAGAGTACACTCAGTCTTAGTAAACGAAATTGCTTAATTCTTCTTTACGACAATGCCCGACAACACGTTGCTAAACTGACTTTGCAGAAAGTGAACGAATTGGCTTCAATGTATTCCTATCCACCGTATTCTCCATATGTCTCATCGACCGACTATCCTTTTTTTCAAACATCTTGTAAACTCTCTGCATCTGAATGGTTTCAATGGTTCCATATCAAAAACACGTACAACGACTTCATAGTCCCTAGAACGCAAGTTTTTACCTTTACTGAATGGATATGTTTGGCGTTGCAAATATAGATTGATGCTGATGGTGCTTATTTCGATTAATAATTTTTTGTTTGCGTCGAGATGCGCACATCTGAAATTAAAAGTTAAAACCGGAAGAACCTATTGTCAACCTGATATATATATATATATATATATATATATATATATATATATATATGTATATATATATATATATATATATATATATATATATATATATATATACGTGTTTCGTCCTTCTAAGTCGAAGTTGACCATGATATCAGTGAGTAGAAGTATTGTCTTTTGCTTTCGGAGATGACTTAGAAGCCCGATCTGGGCAAGGAAGACTCTCCCACAAGTTGGACAGTTGTGAGCAGCTGTTATGGGGACAAAGCTTGTTGTTCTAGCTTTTCGAGTTGCACGCTTCTGTTCTGATTTGAGGGTTCTTCTCTCTTCAGCTGTTTCAGCTCCTTTGTTGATGAGGTAACGCCAGTGAGGTCTGTCTGATGAAGACGATTCCCAGAACTCGGTACTCATGTTGACATCTTTAAGGGAGACTTTGAGGTTTTCCTTAAAGCGTTTTTTGGTGCTCCGACCGAACGCTTGTCTTGGCAAAACTCGCCATACAGGAATTGTTTTTGGATTCTTTCATCTGGCATGTGGGAGACGTGACCTCCCCATGTAAGTTGGGTCTTTCGAATAGTAGTTGTTATGCTGGGAAGATTAGCACTTTTAAGGACCTCTATATCAGAGACTTTGTCTTGGCATCTGATATGGAAGAGATTTCGGAGACATCTCAGGTGGAATTTGTTCAACGTTTTTTCGTGTCTTCTGTAAGTAGTCCAGGTTGCTGAGTCATAGAGCAATGTGGTGAGTATAGCCGCTCTGTAAACCTTCAGCTTCGTGTCAATGCTTATTCCTTTCCTTTTCCAGACTTTGCTTCTGAGTCTCCCGAATGCTCGGCTTGCCTTGGCGATTCTGTTGTTGATTCCGAGATTGATAGTGGCTGTCCCAGATAGAGTACTGCTCAGATAGATGAAAGTCTCAACCCCTTAAAGGTTCTGTCCCTTTACTGAGATACTTGGCTCATGATATAGATTTCTGTGAGCTGGTTGGAACATAACTTCTGTCTTCTTAGTGCTAATTGTGAAGCTGAAGTTCTCACAAGCTGCGGAGAATTTGTTCATCTGGTCTTGCATTTCTCGCTCGTTGCTGGGATTGAGGGCACAGTCATCATTCATCTCTCTCTCGCTCTCTCTCTCTCTCTCTCTCTCTCTCTCTCTCTATATATATATATATATATATATATATATATATATGTGTGTGTGTGTATGCATGTGTGTGTGTGTTTGGGGATTGTAACTAAAGTCCCCCCTGTGTACTTGGTTTGATATATAGCGTATTAGAACATTTAGCACATTTTTGATTTGGTGTTTTGTTTAGCCGATTAAATATCGGTCAATATTCTAACAACATGTTGGTCTGTACTTGGCGTCAGTCGACTATACCCGTTAATCTTTTTAAACGTTTTCTTTACATGTTATAAGGTAAACAACGTCATCTTTTTTAGTATACACATTTACGTAATCCATTTACGGATAAGGATGAGAAACTATATTTTTTGTTTTCAATTAAAGCTGATGACAGGCAAGTGGTTGTTGTTATTATTATTATTATTATTATTATTATTATTATTATTATTATTATTATTATTATTAATAATAATAATAATAATAATAATAATAATAATAATAATAATAATAATAATAATAATAATAATAATAATAATAATAATACTTTGAAATCACTACTAAATCCTATGGAGAATATAATAATTTGTTGATAATTTACTCTATAATAAATGAGTATAATATTCAAGCGCATTTTACGACCAGCCAAAACACGGCGAAGTTTTGCTAGTTTATTCTAAGATTGCATTAATGCCTGTGGTTAACATGAGTTCTTTCAATTTACTTAATTTACTTCTTTCGATAAGGATTGAATGAAAATACTGAAAAAAAATCATTTAAAATAAATGTTTATTTTAGACTTCCTTAAATTCACTGGTCCTTTAAAAGCATTTCAACTGTTTATGTAGCATAATACGAACTTAAACTTCAATTTGTAAAGAAAAATCGTCATTACGCTCTAAGTAAACATTATTGTTTATCTAAAAACGACAGGACTTGATATTTTAAATACTTTTGAGCATGGAACGAATTTTGTTAAACTTAGCATTAGCACTTTAAGCTATCATTTTCGTAATAAAAAATCTTATTATGGACGTATACGTTGTGATCTTATGTATTATTTAGTGATTCGAAGAAAGTATGTAACGCATTTAAGCAAGAACAAAAATCTTAACATGAATACCACGTATTCATGAACCCTTCATAGATTTAAAAAAAACTATCGTAAAAACAACAAACTGACTTATGAATTCTGATTCTCTGCTCAACAACATGGCAAAAAAACGAAACATAACATACTAAAAATGAAGGTTTCATTCGAAATATATTCATGAATTTCAATATAAATTTCAAACAAAATAAAATGTTTCTTTATTTTGTAACAATGCGTTGTTGTCGCTTCAAAAGTATATAATATGTTTTTTTTATTTTATTCAAACTCGATACGGGCTCCTAAGGAACAAAAACCTTAACGTGAATCCTGCGTGACCAAACGCAGAGTTCCGAGATTTAAAGAACTACCGTAAAAAAACAAACGGATTATAATTTCTGATCTTTTGCTCAACAACAACATGGCAAACAAAAGAAAGACATACAGAAGATGAGGCTTTGCTTCGAAATATCTGATATTCAATATGAATTCTAAACAAAATAAATGTTTGTTTATTTTGGAATAATGCGGGTTTTTTTGGCTTCAAAACTATATAATACGTATTTTATTATATATATATATATATATATATATATATATAATCTATATATATATATATATGTAAAAGTAAAAGTGTATGTGTGTGTGTCTGTCTATCTGTGTACAATTTCCTACACAATAACTCTATCAATTCTCAGTCTACAGACTCGAAATTTGATATATTGTGTATGGAGATTTGGAAAAGTCTTCGTAACACGTTTTAGACCAGAAATTTGGCTGTTAAAGAATCAAAGTTCAACGGTGTGACCTTTGAGAACTCTACCAAAATCCTCCGACAATTTGGTAAAAACAATGGGCATTTTAGATGTAGATTCCTCGGAAATGGATCTTACATATTAATTTGATTTTAGCCTAAAACAATAAATATTAAGTGGTCATAATAAGGGTCAAAGTTAAAAAGAATTTTATCTTAGCGGTCTCTACCAAATTACTCTGACAATTTCTAGTCAAAACATTTGAAATTTTGCATGACAGGGCAAAAATTTAATTGGTTTGGGTCGAAAATTTGAGCTACCAATATATAAATGTATGTATGTATGTATGTTTGCATGTCTGCCTAAAACGTTCGAAAGGCGGCGAATTTTCACAAGATCACTATCGATTTTAAGCTCCACATTCACACTGCAGACAAATACAGAGAAAATAAATAAAAACCTTTATTTCTTCACATTCAGCCGCGCACTTTTGTACAGAAAGTGGTCGCTTTTTTCACCAATATTTTCGAAAGCCATCTTTTCGATTATCTAGCCTTCATTAAACCTACGTAAATTCAGGTGTGGCGGATGTCGTAACAGCAAAGACGTCACATTTTTCCGTTCTTTTTCTCCTTCGCGGTACGGGTTGGAGGCTGCCTTCCTACTACCACTTTTTTTAGGTCAACATATACATCCAAACACCCGGGCAAAGCCAGGAAGGATTGCTAGTATACACACACACACACACACATATATATATATGTATATATATACATATATATATATATATTGGCATACATGTATATTTACATATATATTTACATACCTATTTATATATATATATATATAATTTTGCATACATATATATTTACATATTTATTTACATACCTATATATATATAATGTTGCATACATGTATATTTACATATATATATATATATATATATATATATATATATATATATATATAT
This sequence comes from Euprymna scolopes, assembly GCF_053919585.1. Lineage (NCBI taxonomy): Eukaryota > Metazoa > Mollusca > Cephalopoda > Sepiida > Sepiolidae > Euprymna > Euprymna scolopes. The sequence goes on along the minus strand of NC_136495.1, from coordinate 140,345,504 downwards.
ATATATACACATGCATAATTATGTTCCCAAGCAGTATATGTTAAACTACGCAAAGCTCATCAACATACATAAAACTCAATATTGTTAAAAGAGTCAATTTATTATATGAAGTAAACTATTAGTAATACAATACATATCTAACTTTATAATGTCACAAGACTTATTTTGAAAAGTAAAAGGACATGGTATTTCCACACTAAATGCTTAGAGAGAAGTATCAGGATTACACAAAATGGGATAATATAAAATCTGATGTAATATTTTAAATTGGAAATGGAGTTTCAGTAGAAGTAGGTATAAACTCTCAGAGTAAATACTTTTGGAATATATTATAAATATTAATAACTATGTGCACATGCTATGGAAAGAGTGAATATGGTAATAGTTCATTGGGAGTATACTACAAAATAAAGTGCAAGTGAAAGGAAAACACAGCAATAATTGAGGGACATTAAAGAGGAGCAAATAATTAAATTACAAATGGAAAGAAGGACTTAAAAATATAGTAATGGACATCAAATATGGAAATTCAAAAAAAGAATTGAAACCAATAAAAGTAGAATCCAAAACTTTAAACACTCGCCGTTAAATACTTTCAAATATCAAGCATGGAAACGGTAACGAATCCAAATGTGTGCGATTAATATGGCAACTGTTTAAGAATCCAAAAAGCAAACATGTGTGAGGATTTTTATTGGGAAAATATTTGTGGATTCTTTGTGAATCATACAATATTTGTAAATATGGGATAAAGCCTAAAACACTAGGAAAATGTGTTCAGATGTTTACTCTAAGAATGATTAAGCCAGTACTTTTAAAACATGATGGTTGACAGTAAAATTCTAAAATGTTGGTTGGTTCCTTCCCCTCAAAGGTGAACTTGATATTGGAATACATAAAGTTAAAGTCTCATACAAACGGTAAATTTCAGAGGGGTTTCAAAGTATGTTTCTCAATGAAGTAGTTCCAAAAATTGAGCATGCCACCGTCTTATCAGAGAGTATACAAGTTATCGATAAATACGAAATTTCGTTATGAGAGAAATTGTATTATAACATTCAGATTAAGTGCCATTAGTGAAAGTTTTTTGTATTATATGAAATTAAAAAAAAAACAAACACAAAAGTTAAATATACAAAACAAAGAATCTATAATCAAAAGCAAATATAGTTGAGCACATCGATATACTAAAATCTAGAAGATATAGGCACGCAAGAACAAATTAGTATTTTCTATTAAGGTGGCATTATCTAAAACATTTTTTAGTGTATTACATAATTATTGTATGAATTTATCTTAGATGGAAAACAAGAAACTTCCCAAAGTTATCGATACATGAAATGGCTTTCACATGTAGTTAATCTTTATCGATTATATAAAATGTTAATATAATTTCATTTGTTGAAAAATAAAGACGATTTCTTAACAAATAGAACAGAACAACTACGTCTACTTCATGATGAATTAACAGAAAAAAAAACACTACATTTATTGCATGTTATATTTAAGAGGAGTGACGACTTAAAAAAACAATGTTTACTTTACTCTAACTAGTTTCATTTATTTTTTCTTTCTCTAGTAAACCTATTCAGCCCGCTTTCTGGTAATGCCGCTTCGGCAATATATGGACACGTTGCCTCTGTTTTCGGTACCCATTATTGGCATGAAGATGTCGATTTCTATATTTTCTTTATTGAACATTATGTCATTACTTTTTTTTAGAGATGCATTCATAATTGATAACGGAAATGACAAGATCGTAAACAGACGTGTTGAAACAGATGAACGATAAAAACGAAGTAGTAAATCGCCTATGACAACATAGCGAAGTGGATTACGGCGCTGGACTGAAATACATAATGTCCAAAGATCGAATCCTGCCAACAGTCAAGCTACGCTGATGATACCTCCAAATAAAAAATGGGCAACATTCTAAGAAAAACACCGGTCTCCGAGGCGGAGACATAAACTTTACTATCGTTTAAAAAATCAAAACAATAACCACTTAAACAGATGAACGATAAAAAACGAAGCAGTAAATCGTCTATGTCAACATAGGGGAGTGGATTAGGGCGCTGGACTGAAATACATAATGTTCAAGGTTCGAATCCTACGAAGAGTCAAGCTACGCTGATTAGGAGTAGGCTCCGAAACACGCGTGTCTGTAGATTACTGTTTTTTTAAGATAATATATATATATATATATATATATATATATATATATATATATATATATATATATATATATATGTGTGTGTGTGTGTGTGCGTGGAATTATATATGTATACATAATTATATGTAAAATGAAATATATATATTATAACTATAGATTATATAGACGTACACCCCCGACATATATATATATATATATATATATATATATATATATATATATATATATGTTGATTTAAAAATAGTTTTCGCAGATCATTATTTTCTAGAGTAACGCAACCGATGAATTTAAAATACCAAATCATGGCAAAGTATTTTTTTTTAATTTTTCTTACATAAAACAAAATGTATATATATATATATATATATATATATATATATATATGTATATATATTACAAACTAGCCGATTTTGAACGAAAATCTATATTATGATTAGATACGTGCGTTCATAGCATTATAAAATATCTGACGCAGCTGGAAATATTTTAATTAAGTTTACTTTAAGCTAATTTGTAAGCATTTTTACATTGGATATAAAAGGGTGAAATTCGCTCCTTATTAAATAAATATATATTCGTATGTCCATTCATGAAAATTTATTTCAAGCGACACTTTTATTCTTGTATGATATCTGATCTTTCTAGTTTTGGTTTTGATTTGGTAAATCTGTTAGAAGTCTATGAATATACATACGATATTGAAATAGAAACGTAATTAATTTAAACGTCTACTGAAATTTGAGAGTGTCGTATTTGCTTAATATGACCCCTTTCATTGACTCATAGTCAACTTTAATGGATCAAAAGAAAGGAAATGAAATGCGTTTTAAATGGCAAACAAAATATGAAAAGAAGATAAAATAAATAAAAACTCATCTAATTAAAAGAGAATTATTCATTGTAGCGGGTGTTAACCCAGGCAGCAAAGGGGATAGGGAGAAAGGAAAGTATCATTATATTTAAGGGAAGGGGTTATTGCAGGCAGGAACCTTCAGATGTGTTATGAAAAATTTATGAGAATGGCAAGAACTGATGGAAAAACAGAATCATAAGATAATGGCAGGCTAAACAACGCTTACAGTTTGAAGCCTTAATGGCAGATTAGTATTGCAATTTGACGAAGTGAACTACTAAATACAAAATTAAATATAACTCGTCGATGTACCCGGCGTTGCTCGGTGTTAAACGTAACATTCAATACCTTTTAAAACATTGTCGAAACAAAACAGAAAACACTGAGGCATGTACATGTTAGTCTAATGTAATTTGTGAAGGGTTCACTTCTTATGAGTAAAAAAATAATGCCCTAGCTGGAATCGAACCCAAAACTTTCAGACAGTGAGTACACTACGATAACCATTAGGAAAGCTTGTAATGATTTGTACAACGATTGTTTTCGAAACGCGTGACAGTAGCTGACAAGCATGTATAAATAATATGAACAAAAGTATCAACGTTTCTATTCTTGCATCTTAGCAGCCCTTTTGTCCGGGTAAAAACCAATTAAAACTTTTTCAACATAATTGAATAAATTATATACTAGACTCTAAGAATGTAAATCTAAAACTCGTTGAAAATATCACCTGTTAAATGTCCGTACACAATATTCGCCTATTCATAGATACATAGATTAAGACTCGTAAAGATCACACAACTGTAAAAATAATAGAAGAGTGTTTTTTTTTCTTAATGTTTAACATAAGTAACGATTGTCAGTGCATATTAAGTAAGATTTTGCGTCGTATATACTCATTCTATCTAAAATTTTAAGGGCAAGAACAGACAATGAATATCAATATTAAAATTCACCCCAACACTGAGAAAAAACCTTCAATAAATGCAAGCTAAGACAAGTTGAAATTTGTTTTTTGTTCCTTCGCGAAAAATGCTTCTCAAGCTTAAATGCTTCTCAATCGGTTTTCAATGACTTCATCTTACAGAACTCCGGATTTCTATGTTAATGGGATTAATCCCGATTGCAAAAACATATCGATTCTAATGGTTCTTATTTTGATTAAGAAATCGTTATCTTTTGAAATGGAACGTCAAAAAACAACACTATTTTTCACGAACCTAATAAATTTTACTCATAAATCAATAGTGTAGTTTGAAAAATATTCTTTAAAAAATAATTATATTAAGCAGAAATAATGAAGACAACTATTAATGATTACAAGAAACATAAAATAATAACGAAGGATTTAGAACAAGAAAGACAAATATTCACAAATAAATATGTATCAACAGCTGACTAGGGGAAGTATTTAAAACAAAAATGTTATGATAAAGTTATGTACGATAATACTAATTAAACGATAAAAAATGTAAAGAATAAAGGTTGCCATTAATGGACATAATATTGAAAATAGTGATTTATAAAGATATTTTCTTGCAGTTTATAATCCAATGATTAATTAAAGGAAAACGGAGGAACAAAATTAAGATCAAATATTAATATCAGACTCATCACTCAAAATTAACACGTTTTTTTAAAGAGCCGCGATAACCAAAACAATAAATTACGTGTATTACATAATTGAAAATTTACATATTAGTAAATCTTTCGTAAGAGATATATTAACTGAGGTGATTAAAAGTATGAAAATGTTATAATACCAATATAACCAAGTAATGCATGCACTCATTCTTTATTAATATGTGGGCATGTAAAATACTTTACAAAATGTACAAAAAAAGTTGAAAGAGTTTTATAAGGTGTAACATATAGACTTATAAATATTAAACGTTATCATGTAGTCAACTATCTTGCGAAAGAAATGTTGGGAACTCCAAAATTAATGGCACGCTTTTTCACCTAAAACCTGCATCATGGACGTAACGGAATATATAATTACTACCATCATATATAGAACAAAGATTACGATTTGTTATCTCTTTTCATTTCTCTATTTAGACAATATAAACGAAAGTCCCATGAAAGAGTCAAGGCAACAATATATATATATATATATATATATATATATATATATATATATATATATGTGTGTGTGTGTGTGTGTGTGTGTGTGTGTATGTGTGAGAGGTGTGTGGGGGTGTACTTGCAATAATCCGTACCCCTGAGTGGCTTCCGGGCCTTGATAAGTGGTGACCACCGTTTAAGAAAAAAAAATATATATATATACATATCTCCCTCTCTATATATATTTATTAGAATAGCAAAATTTTTAAATAATGAGAAAGAAGTGAACCATAATGAGATGTTAAAAATAATACATAAGTCGATTAAAAAAAACCAGGAAGTGTAATAAAACCCAAGAAAAATGTGAACCCTATTCGGAATGTTATAATATAAGTAAGTCAACTTATGTATTATTTTTTAATATTCGATTATTGTGCACTTCTTTTTCATTTTATATATATATATATATATATATATATATATATATATATATATATATATTGAACTATACTATAAGATATCTATTATTGCCGATGTTTTCCGAAAAGATCGAGAGAATTGTAATGTATGTTTATGGCCATATAGGAATTGGTGCAGTGATGGGTATTCACTGCAAAACACAAGATTTCTTACTTACTCTATTGTAAAAAGTAAAGTATCATACACGAGTAATAACTAGGACTAAAACAACAGCTTTTTCTTTTCATTTTTTTATTTTCGAGTGTCTATTCGTGTATATCTTATATGCTTTTATATAAAGTTATTTGTTTGTCGGTTGGTTAACTGTGTCTGTGTCGAGAGTCAAATATACTCGGGAGTACAAAACAATGATAAGAACATTCTGTTGGCATAGCCCCAGTAATCACTATTCTAAAAGTGCATTCATCATCTGCAAACTAAATGTAAAAAAATATCTAACACTTTTTCAGAATAAATAAATAAGATTAACCATTGACAGTATTAATCCCATAAGACTCAACAAGAAACCAAATATAAATGTAATTAAATGCTACTAAGATTAAACAAATTCTCTTGAAGGAGAACATAAACTTTTTTTAACTACCGATTGCTGTAAAAATGTATATTCATCCTGAAAGATAATTCTTTAAAAACGGCGACGACGTATTCACAAAAAATGGAGGAGTCTCTTTCTAAAATTAGGACTCTTGATATTGTGTTTGAAAACTACTCATAGAAACGAGAGTGTTTATTCCTGCGTACAAAGATACACTTCTCTCAGGTTTAGACTAGTGTAGCCACATCTGGTCTCTTACATCTCCAACTAATCACTTACGCTAAGGTCTGATCCCTCAAATTCTGAACCTATATCGGATAAGCTCCTCCTGTCTGATCGCTGCAATGTTGCATTTCTGCAACTAGTTTACACGCAATATTTTGAAATGTTATCAAATGAACTGCTACCACGTGTGTCGCTTTGACTCACATAAATCTTACCAACTCGACAAAAACACAATCACACAACTAAACTGGAGAGTACACGTGGTGCCGGAGAGAATTTTGTCTAATGGTTTCTTATATTAAAGAACTATACTATTACATTGTGTTCTTTTTTTCTGTTTCCCTGACTATTCTAACCCTCAAGATTAAGGTGACCATACATCTCGGCAATCCAATCCCGAACGTAAGGCATCACCCGAAAAAATGTAAGTATGTGTGGTTTTGTTTGTAATAGTTTAAAATAAGACAAAGTGTATAATACATTTTCAAATGCAGAAGAACCGAGAAAAAAAACTCACTATTTTATAGGAAATCCATAAAATATGCGCCGTGCGAACGAAGATGATCTCGAGTCAGTGAATCTATAATGAGCTGATTACATGACGAATATGCTGATGCGAATCTGTTGACAGGTGCACTCAAATGATATATTGTTTTCAAAACGATCCTCAGATCAAATATCCATTTAACTTTCTCCGTCTTTTTTTAAGTGATATTTTTTAGAGATATTCAATTGAATAAGTAAAACCTATATACCGGTTTTCTGTTAGAGAAAAAGGAATAAATTATTCTGATATTCTATAAACTTTTACAAAGGTAATTATTTTAGGTTTTTAAGTGAATATTTCTGGGTCTTACAAATACATTGAAAATATATCGCATCATGCATATACATGAGAACATTGTAAAAAAAACTACGTTTTTTTGACATCCTTATATGCAGACCCTCTCGTTGAATTATGATTTTTTTTGTTATTCTCGTTTCCATTTCCTTGTATTCTTCAGTATAATGTTGGATATTTATCAAATATAATTTCATATAGAATATAAATTATTGTACTGCCAAATCCTATCCCTTATTCTTACCGAATCACTTGCAATATAAGGTTATCTTTCTATTTTCCCTCTGTCAAATACTCTCTGTCTCTCTATTTCTCTCTCCCTCTCTCCACACGCGCACACACACACACACACATATATATATATATATATATATATATATATATATATATATATATATATATATATATATATATATATATATTATGTTATAAAATATATATGGCGATTAAGCTACACTAAATATTCCGCGTTTCATCCACTCTAGGACTCTTCAGGCTTAAATAAATATATATAAATATATATATATATGTATATATATATACTTATATACATATATAATATGCATATATATATATATATACATATATGATATGTATATATATAATATATATATAATATATATACACATATATAATATATATACATATATACATATATATAATATGTATATATACGTATATGATATGTATATATATACATATATATAATATATATATAATATATACACATATATATAATGTATATACATATATATAATGTATATACATATATATGCATATATATGTGTATATATATATATATATATATATATATATATATATATATATATACATATATATATATATTTATATTATAATATAAGCAACGGGATGATTCCTCTTCAGAAAAATGTAACAAACAAAGCATTATTTCACTCCAAAAAACATAAAGGCTTTTATTAAGCACATATGAATTCTATGTGAAAACACTACTAGCCAATATCTGTCGTAGAGTGCGTATGTAAATATTCGCTTTCTTTCAATTATCATACACTTATATATACATTGCTACGGCAGTCAACTTCCTAATAAACTCATATTTTACGGTTGGACCGCAATTTTTACCTTGCTACTTATTCCCCCTCCCTTATCCTCCCTGCCGTAAACCGGGCTTCCCTACATTAGGCAAAACTTTTAACAAGGACGCTCTTCGTGTTTAGTTTTTACACATACGTTTCACATTATTCGCTATTTGTCCTAAAATTATTAAACATACCCTAAACAAGTTCAAGTAATTTACCATTAGGTATTTTCATGCGGTTTTAAAGTTCAGGGAATAAAGCAATAAGAAAACTTACGATGGTAATACAAGCAAACATAAAAGAAATGCATAAAATTACGTCGACCAGCAACATAACTTCGCTTTGTACGGAGAAATATAACTTATATACCGGAAATATTCATTCATGCACGCATTAGTCGCATGTTTTATTTATATATACTAATCCGCTATTAAAACATAAGACCCCGAAAACCAGTACGTATTTTTCGAACACATCAAAAATACAAATACTCGCTGCACCTTCCGATTAAACTTCGTCAATAATTACTTATTGTTTTCTGTATCAAACATTCTCTGATAGTTGTTTCTGTTTATAGGTTTCCATATAAAAAACCCATCTTCCATTATTAATGTAACTTACTTATCAGAGAAACGGAAACGCAATACATTTGGCCATATATTTTCAAAAGCAAAGTTTTACCCATCTTAATATGCGACAGTGATGCGCACGGTAGCACTAACCGCTGTAAACAATCTTTATTCCTCTTAAAATTTAATTTACTGTTTGGCCGATAAACAACGCTTAATTGTCAGTCCTTGCCTTATGTAGATACACAAACATTATGCTGTTACTGTAACTGCTATTAATAGAAATACTGATATATTTTCTATTACTGCAACTACAACCACTACTTATAAAACTTTATTTATTTTTGTTATTCGCCTTATTCTTCTTAATGTTACTTCTAATAATACACGAGTTATGTTTTATGCAGCTGCCTCCAGTCGACTCTATATCTCATATCAAACATTTGTATGAATTATACTTACGGTAAGGTTACACGGAAGTACTTTATCTGCGCTAAGGTATCGATTTACTTTACACATACTTCAGCGGAATTTAGAAACTGTTATGTATTCCTGTTATAATCTTTCACCTTTAAATCGGAAATACTCTTCCACATATGTGTGTTTTTACATCTCTTTAGAGAATATGGCCATTAGTGTGTTAGGAATACACTGATTTCAGCTTTTTATTGTATTTTAATGTACTAGATTTTTATTACTATTGTGATAAATTTTAAAAGAAAATCAACGAAGAAACAGAAAAAATAATCTGAATAAAGCGTAAATAATACAATAATCTACAAAAGAATATTTCGTTTTATTTGTTTACTTTTGACTGTTTTATAATTTCGACATTTTTAAGAAAGTGATGCAACAGATGCACTATTTCAGTTGTCTGTTAGAAATACTTTTTCATCATTCGACGTGAGTAAATCGTTAGTTAAATGTTTTAGTATGGCTTAACATGCTTATCGATACATCGTAATATTCTCATTCGCAGACCTGCGTTTCTAATCATATAAACCACTTCACAAAAGTTGAAGCGTTACCTTAAGTAGAAGTGCTTTCCAACACGCTGGAAACCTCATCAGTATGCCCTGTATTTAAGAATCCAGGTGAAAGGTCATCTCCCTCTCAGTACAGACCAATAAGTCTCCTGTGTGCCATGCGTAAGTTGCGGGAATCCTTATTAAATAGGGAAGTAGTCAACCACCTCAGCAGAAATAACCTTCTTAGTGTCTGGCAATATGGTTTCCGTTCTGCAAGATCTACCGCAGATGTGATAAAGAACGACTGTAAAGGGAGCTAATTCATTTCTCATTATTTTTGTTTACGATGATGATGTTTTTGTGATACCGGACGTCGGGCTAATAAATTTATATTTAGATGATGATGATGATGATGATGATGATGATGATAATAATAATAATAATAATAACGATAATAACGATAATAATAATAATAATAATAATAATAATAATAATAATAATAATAATAATAATAATAATAAATGCCGTGCGTGTCTATAAAATGAGTATATTATCTAATGGCTGCATATGTAATCTGGTATTTCTATATACCAATGAAATGCTTTGATCAATCAGCAATAATAGCAATTTTTAACCGTGTGATCATTTACAGAAAAATATTTATCGATATAATTACAATTAAAAAAAGTCAAAGACGCACATAGTTTGTATACAACAACGACCGGCAGATGTACTAGCCAAGACTCTTGTAGACAAAATAAAATATAACGATATATTTTATAATCTATATATTCTCACAATCTCCCAAAATAAAATGCTGCCTTCGTAAAACTGTTGTGAGATGCGTTTGTGAACAGGCTGTGCGTTCAGAAAGTATTATTAGTTTATCCACAGGAAAGATGCTAGGCGAAACTCGAGATGCGAAAAATGTTGACATACTTCCTTTCTCATCAATCATCTGCGATGGGTTAAAAAATAAACTGAAAGTTTTCACATTAAAAAGAAAACAGTTAAACAAATGATACCGTATGGTTCATAAAAAAATATCTTACTTATTTCTGCCATTTTAAAAGAACGCATGGAAACAGTTTTAAAATATATGTAAGCTGATGCTTTGAGTAAAGACTATAAAAACTTTCCCCGAAAAGTGTTAACACTACTACTACTACTACTACTACTACTACTACTAATAATAATAATAATAATAATAATAATAATAATAATAATAATAATACAACTACAAATATCATTATCAAAAGTACTACTGCTACTGTAAAGATTATTACTACGATTTATATCATCATCAATATTGCTGTCATATATTCAACAAATATTTATACTGCATACAACGTATGAAATAATTGATAAATTATTATATAAAGTAAACTCGTTTTTGGATATTTAATCACAATAGAAACATAACCTAAAACTTTATAAGCAACTATTTTTAAAAACAAAACCAAAATCACATATTTCGTGATTCTTTGATTGTAATTGTGCACCGAATTTGGATTGGGGGCTGGTGAAGAAATTGATTTGTGTTAAGAATGAAGGAAAGTCAGGGTAGTACGATCCATTTAAGTGAAGATGTCGCAGCAGGGAGGTACTAGTGTTGTATTTACTTGACGGTTATTTATTGCCCTTATTTTTTTGTTTTGATCTGCAGAAATAGTATACACTCATCGCTGTTACTAACCTCTCAAACTAATTTTTAGTTGTTTCTTTTTCTTTTATGGTGGATACATAAATATCCATCTATTTTATTGATAAGCTCTTTTTAATTATTTTTGTAATTAGATTCCTCGTTTTTTATCGGTTCATTTATTTCTCATGTTTAAATTATTTATTTATTTTTATTTTATCCTGCTTTGACAGAGTCCAAATTAGCCTTCTTAGATTAGTTTGGGGGTGCCCTTTTCTTTTCCCTTCAATCTCTTTCCCACAGATTTATGGTTATTATCATTGTATGAGTTTCATTCTATGGACACTCTTCACGGAAATCACTTTTCTAGCCAAAAAAAAACTATCAATAATATCCCATACTCTTTATCTGTGAAACCTAAATGCAGATTACATGAACAAAGCTTTTATTCCTTGAACTGAACGCCTTTGTAACTCTGTTCCGATTGTTTGTTTTCCAGATGACTACAATCTGATTGTCTACAAGTCCAACGTAAACAAGTTCTTGATTAACCTTCCACCTAAGTTTCCATTACTTATGTTTACTTCGCTATAACAACATTGACTAATGTATACCCATTAACCCTTATGCTCGAGTGACCTCTAGTCATTGATAAGTGGCGATGTCTATGTAAAAAAAAGAAATATATGTCCATATGGTTAATTTAACAGTCAATGAAGAAAATTACTGGCTAATTTATATGATTAAAATAAAAAGAAAAGTGTTATACTGTGAGTAATAATTTCTACACTACCGCAGTGTCTGAAGAGGGTTTCACTTAAATCGGTGAGTGTTATACTTTTATTTGGAGTATTTGCCTTCTCCTCAGTTCCAGGGTATAAATATATTTTCTTTTTACATGCTTCGTAATAACTATAGGTTTTCCAGACATAATACATGAAAACACGTGCATACAAGCATATATGTGTCTATATTGGCGGATAATTTTGTATTAAAGACTTCTAGTTTGAGTAATTAGATTATTGCTTTGGATAAATCATGTAATTTGTTTCGGTATGGAACACTGATTTACGATAACACTTGTTGGTGTATATCAACATTTCACTTACAAGTGTGTTGGTTCCATAGATTTTTTTAGTTTAACTTTTTCGGATGTTTTACTGGTAAGTATGCAAACGGTACTCATCTTTATCCAGTTGGTTGCATATTGTGTTTCTGTGCGTTTAGTTTATAAGTAAAGTATATCATTTGGGATAGTGTTTAAGATTGATTCTTCTTTTATTTAGTTAAGTTATTAATGTTACCATTTTGTAGTCGATTGTATGTGAGTATCTTTATTAATTAGAGTTTTGCCTGTTTTTTTGTAAGAATAGTTATTAATTTCTTGGGGTGACGGGACTACTTTTATCCTGTAAACATTTCTCTTGTCCCATTTATTTATTAAGATATTGGGCGAGAGGGTATTAAATATACGTGTTACTGTTATAAGGGGTACCTAGTCGTTTTTATATCTAATCATCGTATGGGTAGAGTTAATAAACATGTTTTACCCTTGCTAAACATTTTCCGTTCGATTAAATATGTTTTACTTGCCTCGCTTCACTACCAGTAGTGTACTGAGAGTTAGGTGTCCGTGGCACTGAGACTTTATGACCATAGAATATGTGTTTAAAGGTAACTTAGATGCTGCCTATGTAAACTCATTTTCTATCTATTCAATACTCCCTTATTGGAGGATGTATTATTTATTCTAAGTTCCATTGATTTTGCTATGTGTTTTATGACAGAAGGTGAGTGGTAGGAGTGTGAGTGTATATAGATGGGTTTGCGTTGTTTTTAATATATAATTTATAGGTATTCGTAGTTAGATGAAGGCTGACGTCTAGAAAGTTTGCTTGTTTATATTCCTGGAAATTTCCACCTGCACGTTTATAGTTTTCATAACTTCCGCATTTTTCTAAGTTCGTCACAGTCTATGCTTGTGTCATCTATAACTATTATGAAGCCGTCCCCCTGTGTAAACAGATATCTTCAATTTTTATATTACTATTTATGGTAATTCTATTTCGTATGAATATTCCAACCAAGTCTGTAACTTCTGTCGAGTCCAGGTAGCCCATGTTTAAGTAAAAAAAGCTATTTCGGCTATACTTTGTCCATTGCCAACGGTTACTAATGTGTACCGTAGTACGGCTTTTCATTACAATATCGATATCGCGTAATGAAACACAAGAGGAATATCTGGCAAAATCACATGTTTTCTTCAAGAGCTCCTAAATTATCGCCGGGTAGTCATCGATAATGTCGAACTGAACGAAGGCATATATTTGTGTTATTTGAAATATTGGTGAACAAGTAATCCACTGGTAAAAAGTTGTGTTTCGCTAAAATTTAAGGGTTCATTTTATCCTAAATATTATTGGCAGTTTTCCCAGTTTCCGGTCTAGTGTGATTAATTAATGCGGTTGCAAGTTTTTTTTTTTTTTTTACTGTCGGCTTTATGATCTTTGAGTAAGATCTACACTTCATTTCCTTTCGTAATTTCCCTATTCGTGTTATTAATTTCCACTAATATGATGTTGTAAGCTTTATAGCAGGGCTTAGAATATACCCTACTAAGCCTTATTGTAAGAGGTTGGAACTAAAAAAAAATATGTGGACGTGGGGACATATTGAAGGATTTACGCAATTAAATTATATTTATGGGGAAATCGCAAAGAAACGTATACACTGATTCAGGCTACTTTTGGACTATCTTGCACGTAGCAATCATTAGGTTTTTTTTGTGGCGTAAGAAACTCGAGAAAAACAGGAAGACCGAGAGGTATGACGAGAAATGTTGCAATAGAAGTTATGAACACAATAGTTAATCGGCTAAAATAATGAATTTCGTGTATAAGCACCGTCGTGTGTCTATAAAGACTTTACACGGTTTGATTTTAGCGTGATAACTGAAAACGAAATTATTCGCGAGGAACTAATGATTCGAAAGATTTCTGGAAAGTTTTTCCTAAGGGGGCTCAGAAAACATCCCAAACTATTTGATCAACAAAGAGTTCGCCAACCTTTCTAGCGTGCAGACATTGCCTCCTTTGACTTTTGGTATTCCTGTAGCTATTTGCAAACCCTATATGTTGTAATGGATAGATAATTGAGGAGATGAAAGAGGCTATGACGAGATTCTTTGAAAACTATACAGTTGAGACGACCATGAGCCATGCCAGAAGTTGTTAAAGCAATACATGTTCATTAAAGCCGGCAGAGAGACTTAGGAGGGGACTAGACTTCGATGTGTGCACTATTACTAAAATTCCCGCGCAAATATGTAAACTTAGTGAAGGCACATCGAATTAAATTAATGACTATAGGAAAAGGTAAAACATAAGGAAAAACAAGTAAATAAACATTAATAACTCTGTCGGTATAGCCTAGGCTTTATATGCATAATTAAAATAGTACACTGTAGTAGTAGTCATATCACTGTATTTATGTCAGTACTAACAAACATTTGGATCGTTGCAAATTATGGATATTGCATAGTATAATCAATCATTAGCGGTCAATTATTATTGTTGATTCAATACAATCTGGATGCGTTGTGTTGGCCGGTCGTGCAATACGTTTAAAAGTGATATTTTTATTTATATAGATTGCGAATGTAGTATTAAAGAATCAATCCTCTATTGAATATTATATCTTTCATGGAGTGTTTTGGTCGGTGGACTAATTTTTAAAAAAATTATAAATGATAATGATTATAATGTCGTACTTGAAATCCCGTATGCGTTTGTTTTAAATATCAAGTCAGCTAATATTTGGGCTCGACAATCTTAAAATATTCTTTCTTCTCTTTTAGATGAAAAAAGTTTTTACAAGTAAATATTTCACGTTACACTCGTGTAATGTAAATTTTCCCTTTAAAATTTATGTTTCTATCTATAACAAATGTACGACTATTTTTAAGATTGATTTTTCTTCGATTGTTTATACTTATCGAGGGGATTTCTGTAGAAAACATGTCTAAGGTCACTGCCAAAATAAAAAAAATAGCCTTTGTTCTTAAATTTGCAAAAGATACGCTGAACAGTTTTTAAACTATAAGGAATGAACTTACACGCCTCCACAAAGTGATTCTTCTCTTATATTAGAGATTAGAAAAAATCGTAATTAAATGAATAGTGTTATGAAGACAATTCCTGAAATGTTCAGTTTATTTAGTGAGATGATATGTGAGAATAGCTTTTTTTTTTACCAAAGTGTGACCATGTATAAGAACATGGAGGACACTCGAAGTTAAGGGTTAATGCGTGCACTGTGACAGTTGCGTCATATTCATTTGTAGAAGTAATTTAGTATAATTAGACGATTCATGAGGACAGACGAACAAGACCTTGTTTACCTGTAACTTGTAGAGAATAATATTGTAGTCAGCTGGAAATGAGACAAACCGAACAGATTTCCACAGTTTTAGGGAGGGAGCTCAGTTCAGGGAATCCATGTTTAGGTTTTAGCAAAGATAGGCAGTGGAGGAATTGATTTATAATTATTTTGGCTAGACGAGTGTATTTATGAAGGAGTGGCGAGGGGGTCCAATGGATTGGAGCTCAGTCGAGCACTTGTAATAAAAATAGCGATAGAACAGAAACAGGATGACAACGTCTTTTTTGTTGAAAAGCGGATGCAGAAAGGTGGACAGGAAACCGCCTACTAGATTGCGAATCTGCTTTAAACTCTGTCAGGGCAAGATAGGCAGCTTCAAGCAGCTGCTTCCTAGATTTGGCAACAGTGTTTAATCCAAAGTACGTACTGAGCTTGTATACACGTAGAGAAGTGTTTCAGGAGTGAGGCATCTACTAGAGCGGTAGAATGCTAAAAGCCATTTACCTGCTACCTTGGCTACGCATGTGTATGCATGCGCAGATCCGGAGTGAAGGTCAGACCAAGAAGTTTGTCTAAACATGGGGTGTTCTAAAAGTTAACGCCGCACATTACAATAGGCGTAAGATGTGGGTAAGAGAGTGGATAATGAAACTATAAAAGTTTGGTTTAAAATGTATTTCAATTAACAAACCTTTTCCCTATTGCATCACGTGCTAAATATAAGGGAAGAAAGAATCAGACTAATGTTGGCCGTTTCACGTCTTAGAACTGTTTCCATACAGAGAATGTCATCTTCATAAATGTCTACAATTAATTTAAAAATGTGATTTGAGAGATAGTTGATAATGACCAAGAAGACAGTTGTGCCCAGGAGGGAACCTAGAAGAACGCCGGCATTAATACGGTGAGCTGGCTTCTGCCTATCAACCACTACTCTTATAATCCTATCAGATTGAAATTACTTAATTACTGAGAAGACATTTCCAGCTATTCCGTAGCTCGTGATTTTGTATATCAAGCCTTTATGTCACACCCTTTGCAAGTCTTTGATATGTGCAGAGCAAATGCTCTAGAAACGAAGCCCTCGTCGAGAAATTTACTAATTTTGTGTAATATTACTGTTAGCTAACTAGTTGTAGATCTATGCGTCTTAAAACCATATTGCATGCCACTGGGTAGGTTGTTTCTGTTGGAGTGGTTGATCACTTCTCTATTTTAAACATATTTCGGTTGTTTAATCATACCACATAAGGAACTGGTTGGTCTCTACTAAGAGGAAGATGATCAATTGTCTGAATCGTTAAATACACGGCAAACTGAAGAGGTTTTCAACGTGTTTGAAAGCATTTCTACTATAGACTAAGTTTTACAGCTTTATAAGTGTGGGGGTTTGTTCTGGTTTAAGCTTTTTGAGCATTATAATTAGAATATCATCTGGACTAGTTGATTTATGAGGATACTTTACTAGAATTTTGATAAACTTGGAAACACCATGCACAGTATTTTTATGTCATATAGTGTTTTTTCAGACAGAGGAGGAATTATAGGGTGTATGCAGCCCTGATGGCATGGAGTAGAATTTTCCGCAAACTTATTGGTAAAAAGGTTGGCGTTGTCTAATGCAGATGAGATTACCTCAGGTCCCTTGATGATGGTTGCGATGGAAGATACGCTGCGGTTAAGGAGCATGTTTGTTATTCGCCCAAACTCATGAAAACAAATCCACTGCTCAGCTACTTTAAACGCGACGGACTGCATACACCTTACGTGCGTTTTTTATTGTATTATTATTTTACAATAGTTTCTGGCAGTCCTTGAGGTTCTTTTGTTCTAAGTACATGTATTCCCTTGAAAAGAGTTGAAATAGTGGTTTCTCTGTACAATGCCAACGGTGCATATTTTGGAGAACGATGACTTTCCGTTGTTTTAGTTTTTGTTAAAGTGTTTGGAGAATATGCAACGATGCATACTGACAAATATGCATTCAGTCAGGTCAAATGCTATAGAGGGAACAGTCCGTTTAAATAAGTTGCGAAGATAAATATCGGATATACATGTATGGAAGCTATCCCAAGAAGATTATTGCAATAATATACGATGTAGAGGTACATCTAAAGAAAAAATGCATTTCGTTTTTATTTAAACTGACACAACATAGTAGTTGGAAGTTCTTTGTGAGTACATTTCCCACTTTAATAAACATATAACTCCCTAAAGTATGTCAACATATCAATTACGCGTGTCGGTATTGCGTAACTGATTTTAAAATATTCTTTATATACCTATTTTTGAGAAATGACGTTGGTCAAGTAGGTAACTAAACGTAATGTCAACATGGGAGCCCCAAATGCAAATACAGTGTGTTCTACACAAATAATCTTCGCTTTAGATGTTTGCATCTTTCATGCGGTCCCTTCCGTTATCGCCTATGTCTGTCTAGAAATAAATGCTTACTAGAAAAATATCGGGTAAATCAATATCAACTATAAACTATTTGGATGTATACGATATGATGATGATAATTTCCTCATACCTAATTGGCGTTTTATATGTCTTTACAGCAGATGTTTTTTTTTAATGAAATACGTATGCCATTTTCTGTAAGTTTACCATTCTATTGAAAATATTTCTGAAATCCATATATTATGAAGTATGTTTTTGTTAAGTTTATTTCATCTGTACTTGTCCAGCGAAATACATTCAGTTTTTTTACTCATAAGTTATGCCTTTTTTAATATTTTGCATTTGATCTTTATAGTAAATTAAAACATTACGATACAAGTTCGCAATCAAATTATTGATTCCAAGGGCATTATTGTTATGATAACTTGTTTACTGGAAAAAAAGAAAACCGAGTTTAAGTAACTATTACGTTACCAGACATAAATAGACATACATAGCGATCAAATGTCTCCATTATTTAAGCATTAGCCAGATATTTAAAGACATACCTAACATACTATTCGACAATATAAGACCTTTTAATATATTACACCATATTGATATGACAACTATTAATCATTGTATCAAGTATTACGGGTATTGAGGAAAAGACTATGAATCTCTGTAGTAAAAATTTGTAAATTTTATGTTTTCTTCAATAAGGATTGGTATAATTTGTTTAATTAAGATTTCTGTAAATTAAAAAAAAGCATGCCAATTATAAGTGGAATACTGTAAATTGTGTAGCCGTAAGACGCATAGACTCGCTAATTAAAACTGACAATTATGCATAAAAATTACTCAATTTGTTTGTATGTGATTTTGTCTACTGATGCTTGAAAAATATTATAACGTATTATAACAATGTTATGGGAAATCCAGAGATATCCATTAGGAAATATTACCTGTATCGCTGTATGATACGATCGAGAGGAATAACATCCGTTTCATCTGCCTTGTATTCGATACGCATATATTTACATAATAAGGATGAATAATAATTAGTAATTCCTAATATGTTGCTATACATCAAAGATAAGGAAATAATTCGTTGGTATATATATATATATATATATATATATATATATATATATATATATATATATACACACACACATATATATATATATATATATATATATATATATATATATATATATATATATGGCGATTAAGCTACACTGAATATTCAGATTTTCATCCATTCTAGGATTATTCAGCCATATGCACATGAGCCTGAGGAATCATAGAGTGGACTATTTCATCAACTCTAGGAGTTTGTGTGTGTGTGGGTGTGTGTGTGTACTACATTGTATTATTATTGTATCACTTTTACCTGTCTTTTGTTACCACATGTTATTATATGATAATTTCGTGGTCCTTCATATTATAGTTTCCTGATATTTATACCGATGTGTTCAAATTTTGTTTTTATTAATATAATTTTCACTGGAAGAATCGCAAGCACGATTGTCGTTGATGAAGGTGTTATAACGAGGAAACCCATAAAAATCGATCTAGATAAAATCAGCATGATATTGACTTGGATAATAATGATTAATGATGCGCTTTTTAAAATGCGGAGATAATTTGCTGCCATTCCTATCCTTCTTTTCTAATGTGTTTATCGTTTTCGCAAGTGCCTCTTGCCAAACACTGATTGAAACTATAATTGTATTTTTCCCTCCGAGAATATCTTTTTCGAGGATTGAATCGGGAATAAATTTTGTCGGAAATGTTTGCGGGAATATCAGAGTCCCAAGATGGTCGAATTATGCATTTTATTTAAATTATGTTTTTACTTTATTTAAATTACATGGATGTTGCATGCATGTATGTATGCGTGTGTGTGTGCGTGTGAGTTTGGTGTTACTGCGTGCATAACTGTGTGTATTGGGCGTATGGTTCCTGGAGAAGAGGCCTGCGTGATATTTTCCAATGAGTAAGATACAAAATAAACAAATATGGAAAATAAAGAGGGATAAATATGGTGATTCGGCTAATTTTAATTAAACAAATTAAATTTAACACGGGCGAATGTCTCTGGAAGTATTCTCATAAAAATATCGGATGTCAGAATTTAGTATTTTTGTTCATTAAACACAGCATATTTTTTCTCTTATATTTTTTATGTTTTTTTTTTCTTGTGATATTGCACATTTTGTGTATTGCTTTATTATTATTATTATTATCATTATTATTATTATTATTATTATTATTATTATTATTATTATTATTATTATTATTATTATTTTATGGTATTTACTTTTTGCTTCCGTTTGCCCTCGGTATTAAATGCTTTCTTAAATTTTATTGCGTTATTCACATGTTTCGGTTATTTCTACTTTCTCCCTTCTCTCAATTTATTTTCATTTCTTCTTGTTCTTCTTGTTCTTCTTGTTCTTCTTCTTATTCTGATTATTATTATTATTATTATTATTATTATTATTATTATTATTATTATTATTATTATTAAGGAGTCCATAGGCGTTCTAATACAAGTGATTATCACAGATTACTCACTGACAACAGCCGATGGCGTTCCTTTGAATCAGAATGACAACTCTCCTCATGCCTTCTTGTACTTTCCATCTCTTTCAATATTTCTACAGAAGTATTGTCATTATCGCAACAGCCGATTTCCATTTAATTCTTGATGGCAATAGTCAAAGAGCTTCACTGAAAGTTAGGTAGCAATAAAATTCTACAAGGTCCCAGTTCCCTTTGGAATCATCGAGTAGAGGTATTGTTAATATTTTTTCCCTTCAGTCTTGAGCTGTCATACCTTTATGATGTAGTGCCATACGATGACGATATTGTTATGTATGCTTACTCAATTTTGTTGTTTCAGTTTTCCTGTTGTGCATGTTTTGTGATATTCTTCTATCTTCTTTGTTTGCTTCCGTATGCCATCATCGCTTTTGAGTATTTACGTTACGATTTTTGTCGTTATTATTATTGATAATCGTCGTATCTTCTTGGTCATCAACTTGTTTCCAATTCATCTCGTTTTGCATTAAAGCTTTTTCGTGATTGTTGCTAATGCACTTACGAGTATTTATGTCATGTTGACGTTCTTCATCTTCCATATACCTCCTAGTTCTCCGGTGATTTCCGTGAATTTATTACTTTTGTCCGTCTTTTTAGTATACATATTCTTGCCAGAATGAACGACGAAATCCACTACACAGGAAAAAGTTTTCTTCCTCAATATTAATTTTAACAACTTAACTTTTTTTTGGGGGGGGTCGTTTTTTGTTGTTTGTTCAATAATTTGTCATAGTATATTATGATTTTGTTTTAAAGTCTTCACCTATTCTGTTTACCATGTGACAGTGTGGTCGGTGCAGTTGTTTGCATGGTTTCCAGTGTACTTACTCATCCAACTGGTCATATCTTGTGTATACTATACGGGAGGGACAAATTTACAACAGGTATTTTTTCGTCCCCTTTGGTTACATAGTCTAGGAAACGAGCAGATACACGCAAGTGCTTCGTTTATGCTGATATATCCAGCAACTTCATGACTAACATTTTTATAAAAAAAGCATGGCGATATCAGATCCCTTATTCATGTATTTCCACACATATTTTATTGATTTCGCAGAATTTCAAAAATAAACATTGGTTCTGTGACCATTGAATGTATATGGAAGTAAGAGAGGGTAAGGTTAAATCTATCTATTTGTAACCTCAATCAGGCCACTATCTTCAGGTGATCTTCTCCCATGAGAAGGATTACCAACTAACTAAACGACGATTAAAGTAGAAAAGTTTAAAGGTATCTTGTTCTACATTAACTATTAACCACGTAGTGTGGATGCCTATTGATATAGCTTCAAGCCGCATGCACGATGCGACCCTTTACAATTTCAAATAAGGTAACAACCGTGTGTATATTAGTTAAATTTACTGATATAATGGAAACAATTTGATGGTAGTTGATTTTTCTGGTAACCCATAAAATTATATAAGTATGAGGCAAGCCTCTCTTTTGTCATTCAATTGTGTACATGTAGCATCGTAATGAGGCAAGGATTTCTGATTTGTTTATCAAATTCACCAATTTGATTATCTTTAGGCGAAAAAATCTTACCCAATAAATCTTGTCAATATGTGTAGGTTTTTCCAGGGAAAAGGTCATTTGAATTTCCTTCCTCTTTGGTTTTGAAGTGAATAAGATATAAAGCTCTGGTTTTGAATACTTTTGGACATGCCATTGCATCGTGGGTATGTATTTCCATGCATATATCCTGGACTACCTATGACGCTAGAAAAAACTGTATACCTGAACTATATCACTACCTTGACCATCGTTATTTATATGATCTTGAAACATATGTATGAATCTACTCCTATCTTTTTTAGATGAGTTTTGATATATAAAAGTCTTTCCGCTTCAATTTTTGCAAACATATCAAATGCAAAGTGATGGATGAGATTTTGACTTCTGTGTAAATGATTAAATGAATTATCTCTGATCATAAAATGGTACGCATAAAAATCTATACATGAAACATGTTTTATGTTATTTCCAAACTGCGAATTTCCCAAATTCTATCCATCTTCTCCATATATGAATAGTAGAAAATATTGACGGCTATTATAAGATATGCGAGTTTCACATACACGTTTCAGCTTGTTATCTATTGAATGGTAGTTATGTTTCCATGACCCAAACTTTCTTAAGTCAAAAAAGTTGTCATGTCTTTACATGTTAATTACCAAACATCCTCATTAGATGTGTCTACACTATTTTTATAACTACTCGAAAGTCTGTTATTCACCTATTTCGATGACCTCTTTAGCGTTAATTGAAGTGTTTATCATAAAATCATCATTCTAACGGATACTTGTAATAACATAAAAATATACACACAAATCTTAAAAAAAAAACTGAGTTGAAGTCGAGCAAGATGTGGTGAAAGGACTACACAAAAAATTATTTTTTTTTTACTTCCAAATTTATTTTATTTAAAAAATAATTTTTAATCCGATGAATTAATCTCTAAACATATATTGGAAAAGTAAAAAAAAAAACTCTGCGTTTGAAATTTCATGGAAATAATTAAAAACATTTTAAACGAACAATTCCAATGCTATATCTATCATGGAATAAAAGTGATAACTTCATTTTCAAATTAATAATTAAAAATTCAGAATATGCTCTTTCCTCGTCAGTCAAAGAACAAATCGTTTTTCAGTTGATGTAGTCATCGCCTATCAGAATATTCATGTATACCTCATGAATCGATCTTGTGTTTTAATTTGGCCTACATTATCTACCTCATTATCCAATTGCTTAAGGAATTTAATAAGATTAACTGAATCGTTATAAAAATATAAATAGTCATTAGATTCTTTACTAAAAATAGTTTAATTAAAATAAACTGCTTTGAAATATTGTCGAAAACAATTCAGGTAACTGAAATAGTAGTTGACCAATATTGAAATAATTGATGATAAAAATGGAATGGTTAAACAAAACGCCTTTAACAAATTTGATATAAAAAAATCAATTATTAAAGAGGGCTAAACACACCGACACAAGTAATATCAAATTGTCTAACTCTTCTTTATTTATCAGAAATAATTTAAACATTGGTCAAATCCAATTTCGATAGCCGAAATGCTTCCGACATGACTCAAAATCAACTTATTTTTCTTAAAGTATATTTTAGTAAAAAAAAAAAATGAAACTACTCTATGAAAGCCTAATAGACCTGATAATTTTATTATACCGTACCTGATTCAACTGAACACGCTTATCCCAATGTTTTTATGTGGATCTATATACAAAACTCCCTTGATACACTTTGCGACATATTTCTATTATATGGATTACAGGAGCGAACGGAGACCCACTAATTTTATTATACCATTTGTTTTTCAACTGAAACATAATTATCAAAGTATACTTTTACATTTGTGGCATATGTGCATTCTGTAGAGGCCCGGAACTTAGGCAGATACCCAGAGTTTCATTATAACAACCCTGGTAAACGTTAAACATATAAAAGGAGTTTTATGCGCATCTATATCAAAAATAATAGTAAACGTTTTGTTGCGGTTTCTGTACATTCTATTTTTTTCCTTGATACCTCTACTATCACTGTATGTGGTCAGTTGTGTATAATAGTACACCACATAGGAGACTTTTCGTGTACAGACACACACACGGACTGCTGCATTATTATATAGATATATATGTACACATATGTCATGTTATCATTAATGAAGTTATACGAGATGACATAACATAAGATGCAAGAAGTGGTTTCATAGTAGATAATGTCATGTATGTGGAAGCAACTGTAAGCGCAAAAATTCAGGGACAACACCAATTTTATGCAGCGAGTATATATAACATCGTCATGAAAACACGCCTCCGTTCAGACTCGAAAGACAATAATACTCCTGTAAGAACAGCAGTTCGTGTTATTATAAAGCAAGTGTTCCACAATCTCAACACCTCCTCTCCTGCATGAGTCTCCTGGCTCGTCAACGCCGACTGGAAACAACGTCGCGATAAGCGTAACATACAGTACCTGGAATGAAAAATGCACAACGTTGCTTAATTTGGACGAACTATCGGAAACTGGTGTACCAATATAATTAAGCAGTAAACAAAAATATTTATGTTAAAAATGAATGCAAATTGTAGGTTAGTGCTTCCTCGGTAGAAGTCATGTATTAGATAACATTTTTGTTGGTCTGGAGACTTTCCTAAATATTATAATCTGACAACCAAAGTCTTATATTCACGCAAAATAAAACCATGGCTCGTAAAAGTAAGACGCGGGAAAATTAAGACAAACCACATAAGGAACAAAACATTAAGGACCGAGAAATTTTCATAAGAAAAACTTAATCAGGATAAATTTATATATGACCGATGAAGACAACACAAATAAATGAAAAAACAATTGCAGGGCCAACAATTTTGTGACGACACGTATTGTCATACAAATATTTACTAAATAATGTAAAGCCCAGAAAAAACAATCTCCTGTGGTTTTTCCTTGCAGTGTAATTTTTGTAAAAATATTAATACATTTATTCGGAGTAAAAAGATTTTTTTTTTAATATACATAATGCTAATTACACGCATACACACAGACACCCATATATATATATATATATATATATATATATATATATATATATATATATATATATATATATATATATATATATATATATATATATGTGTGTGTGTCTGCATATATAAATATGTATATATATATATGTATTTAAAGAGATAAATATATACATGTATATATAAGTTTGTATTTATACCATTATTCTTATTCTTCTTCTTCTTCTTCTTCTTCTTCTTCTTCTTCTTATTATTATTATTATTATTATTATTATAAACAGAAATACTGTCCGTATGATACATATGTAAAACTCTTTAAGGAATTTAATTAAAATTGGAATTAAACTGAGAAGTCTGTATACGAGGATTATGTTTTATTTTCTAAACAGTTCACTTCTTGGAAGTCATGATCTCAGATCGAAACAAAACATAAACACAGTGTGACAAGAATGATAACGATAAGGCCAGCTTACCACGATCTAAAAAAAACTATTTCCAAACCTTTTAAATTCTTTAAACAGGACAAATTTAAGGTTAACATTTGCTCATGCGTAATTCTTTTAGAGTTTATACACAGAGTAAAATACTATGACGCCTTTCAGTTACAATGCTTTAATTTTGACACTGTAGCAGCTCTTTAGTCCGAATAAAGAATAGTATAGTTTTTCACATGTCTGAATACCCGATATCTCAAATTTAAATTGTGTTCTCCTTCAGTATATAGGTGGTGTGTTGTCTTCACATATATACAGAGTATCTATATATATACATATATATATATATATATATATATATATATATATGTATGTATGCATATATAAATGCATATATATATACATTTATATATATATATGCATTTATATGTTTGTATATATATATATATATAGATGAATGTATGTATGTATGTATATATGTTCATTTATATATTTATACTTTTAATAATACATGTCTCAACGATATACGAAAAATCAGTTTTCTGTATACAGATTAATGATTAATACCGAGCTATAATTATTTAAAAACTTGACATATTAAAGTTATTAAAAATCCGACAAGCAAAAATATGGAAAATATGAACGAAGACATATTTAAGATTTGAAGTCTCTACATTATTTCCCCATTGTGAAAATTCAGAATAAAACATGAAGTAATTATTTTGAATGTATAAGACTGAACGAACTTTTATCTAATATCAAATATATACATAAAATATGTGTGTGTGTGCATGTGCGAAATTTTAATTTACAAGTCTATATACTTTTATTGAGTACTGAGTTAATTTAAGTAATCATAAAGTTATTGAAGCCTAGACAGAGTGTTCAAATCTTATAAATGTTACTAGTTTTTTTTTTCCGCTAGAGGAATTGATGTTTGAATTAGGTCTACAAAACCGAACAGTAAAATGGTTACAATGTTAATTAAATTTTAACTTGATTTTTGATTATATACTTTAATTTCTACGCCGATTAATCAGACACGGTGTATAATTTAGCAATAACATTATTATTGCTGACACACGGCTTAGTATATTTCGAATAATTTGTTAAAAACTGATCCTTATATTAGGACATATAAAGAAACCTTGCCATTTACTCCAAATTAGGTTTTAGTTTTATATACAAAAATTAGGTTGGAAATGAGCGTACATCTAAATAAGTAAGCAAACCGAAGAATGATGGCCAGTTATGAAATACGCTCAAATACAATAGTTTAATTCATGCAAATCTTAAAGATATACACGTATTTAGTTTAATGTTAACAGGTTTGAACGTAGAAAATTATAGTTTCTCATGCATAGAAATTATGACGTTTCTCAAATTATGCTAAATTATATATTTGTTATTTAAACTCCAATTACGATTTGTATTATCAGTGTAAAAATCTGAATTATTTCCACATCACAAAATATCATATATATCAGCTTTAAAGTATGTGGAAAAATATTAACTGAGAAGTTTACCAGACACTGTTAAAAGAACAGATAGATAAGTTTATATATATATATATATATATATATATATATATATATATTTATATATTTATATATTTATATATGTATATCCGAATATGTATGACATCTTGACCCGCTGATAGAAAGGTAAATACTAACAACATATGTGTTGGTTGTAACTAGAAAACAGTCCGAAGTCGGTATTTGTCCGTTCTTTATCATTTCAATCCCTTGCCTCTCATAACATTCTGGTTTTTATGAGTACTATTATCGCAGCCGTATTTTTGTACGCTTTTTGTCCCAGTAATGTGCAGATAACGCTTATCAGCCGATTAGGTTTTATTGCCTCATCGTTTCAGGTCGTCATCCAGGTTTTTTTATGGCACAAAGGGCTCGCCTTTGATTATATGATTATATTTTTATGCACACAATATTTTCCAGCAAATATGGTAAGTGCGTTCATCAGATATTAATGATAGTTTAACAATAATGTACGTTGTCTCTAAGAGAACATCAGAAACATCTGTTATAGTAATATATTCGCCCAGCAACATTAAAACTGGGCATAAAATAGTATTGCATATATATATATATATATATATATATATATATATATATATATATATATATATATATATATATATTGATATATATATATATATGTATATATATATACATATACATATATATATATATTGATATATTAATATCATATATCTATTATATATAAATATTATATATATACATATATATATATTTATATCATATATATAATGTAGATATATTTATATAAATATTATATATATAAAATATTCTATATATATATAAATATTATATAGATATATAAATATTATATATATATATATATATATATATATATATATATATATATATATATATATACTAGCATAGGTGCCAGGCCTTGCCCGATTGTTTGCAGGCGTACTGTGAGAAAAAAAGGCCAATTTCTTAAACTTTGACCTCTATTATGGCCACTTTATTTATTGTTTGGGGCTAAAATCAAGTTATTAAGTTAGATCCCTCTGCAAGGAACCTATATCTAAAATTTCAAGTGTTTAGACCGAATATTATCGGAGGAGTTTGGCAGAATTCTCAAACGACACATCTTGAAACTTTGACCACATTGTTGGCCGAAAACCGATCACGTAGTTTACCAAATCTCAGTACACTGTATATCAAATTTCGAGTCTGCGGACTGATACTTAACAGAGTTATTACGAAAGAAAATGTACACAGTCAGACACACACACACGTTCACTTATATATATATATATATATGTATGTATATATATGTATATATATATATAATATATGTATGTGAATGTGTGTTAACTGAAATTTTTAAATACGTACAGATAACAGCTTGTATAATATGGTAAATTCCTTAGTTTTATGTTTTCCCTTCCCCATTCTATGCGTCCGTGTAAAAATAATATATATATATATATATATATATATATATATATATATATATATATATATATATATATATATATATATATATATATATATATAGTAGCATTTAAGCCGGTGTTGCCCGGATGTTTGCATGTGTATGTTGAACAAAAAAAAAGTGGTAGTAAGAAGTCAGGCTCGAACCCGTACCTTAAAGGGGGAAAAGAACGTGGTAAAATCTAACGTTTATGCTGTTACGACCACGGTCAAACCGGAAGCAACATTTTTTAAAATTAAGGGTAGACAATCTAAATCATTAAAAAATATCGGCGAAAAAAGTGACCCCAACCTGTAGAAAATTGCCTAGTTGAAGGGGAAGATATTCATGTTTTAGCCAATTTTTCGGTATTTGTCGTATTAAAGTTCGATATTTAAAACGATACTGATCCTGGTAAAATCCGTCTCCTCTATTTAAAGTTTAAAACAGACATACATACATAAATGTATATATTGGTAACTACAATTTTCGACCAAAACTGATGAACAACTTGCCCTATCTCTGAATACCCTTCATGTTAAATTTCAAATATTTCGACCAGAAATTGTCTGAGTAATTTGGAGGCGACCGCAGATGTCAATTGTTTTTAACTTTGACTCCTATTATTACCCCATAAAATTTATTGTTTTGGGCTCAAATCGTTGAACTTTGACCGCTTAATCGCTTAATTTCTGGCCAGAAACGAATCACATCGATTTTTTTTAAATGGCAATACCATGTATATCGAATTACGACTCTGTAGATTATATATATATATATATATATATATATATATATATATATATATATATATATATATATATATATATATATATATCGAAAAAGAGGCATAGTTGTGTGCGGAGGTTAGTGTTTTAATAAGAATATGCATATATATTAGTCGAGCATGTGATTGCTTGACAACAAAATGTTACTTGCAAGACTATATAATTGAGTAATGACGCCATGGGTACTGCTTGAAAAAAACAATTTTTTTAATTTCCTCGCCAAATATTAAACGAATTTTTTTCGCCTAGTAATGATAAAATCTGCATGTTTTTTTGTTTCATTTCAGATATTATTTTATATAATTTGATATAATATTTATGAAAAAAAAGATATTTTTTTTTAAATCAAGTCTTAAGAGTTTTCCGAGGAATATTTATACTACCATAATATAACATTTAACTCTCTGCTAAAATTATTACTACTACTAGTCTTTATCTCTATAACAGCGTCACACCGTTTGCTAGAGAGAAAGAGAGAGCAAGCGGGAGAGGTGAGCAAGAAAAAGCAGTATGTTTAAATATTATATATATATATATATATATATATATATATATATATATATATATATATATATATATATATATATAGAGAGAGAGAGAGAGAGAGAGTATATAAACATACTGCTTTTCCACGCTCACCCCTCTCCCTTTCTTTCTCTCGTTCTCTCTTTAGTTCTAGCAGTGACGCTATTATAGTAATACAGAGTAGTAGAAGTAATAGTATTAGACGACAGTAAATGTTATGTTATAGTAGTATAAATAGTTGCACTACATTACAGCGTGTTTTTCTTTCTTTGTTTGACGATGTTTTGTATCGTGTGTGTGTGTGTGTGTGTGTGTGTGTGTGTGCGTGCGTGTATTTATAACTATTTACTTAACAGAAAAAAGAAACAATTTCTTGAAAATTTTCCCCCTTTTCCTTGTACATATTTGTGAATTATTCTATGGATTTAAGTCTTTTGGATTATTTCAGATTATCTTCCCATTGCCTGATTTCCTTAGAGTTTACTTGTGTGGATGGAAATTTAATTAAATTTCTTGGATTTACATTGTTGGATTTTACCGTCATTAGATAATTTACCTTTCCCCGGACTATACATTCACATGAAATCACTTTTCCTTCACATGTAAATATTCTAGTGTAATTGAATTTCCATTTACACAATTAACTTGAAGTTATATATTTGGATTTTACCGTCACTGGATTATTTATCTCCCACCAGACTATCCATTCACGTGTAATCACATTTTTCTTTACTATATTCCCTCTGCTGCAATTTTTACTTATCAAGTAAGATTTTTGACTTACTTGCAGCTTCATCAAATTCTTTTGTATGCAAAATCAGATCCCACCTTTTTCTAATTTTTACCCTCTAATGAGAAGGAATCTATTACTCCAAAACTCCGCGGATTAAAGACTATCCACTTAATAAGTGTTTACTTTTCAGATTAAATATGTCTTTAATTCTCATTCAAAGTGTTTTTAAAATGTTTTATTAAATATTTGTTCGTATTATAAGAGCTATCTCTTATTTGGTTTTATCGAGCTTTTACATCTGGTTGAGATTACTTTATTAATATTAATTCTTTAATATTTATAATATACTTTAGTTTTACCATCTTGGATCATTTTGGTGAATTTAATTGTAATTTTTATTTTTAATTTATATATGTATATACGTTTGTGTGTGTGTGTTGGCATGTGTGTTTATATATATATATATATATATATATATATATATATATATATATATATATGCATATCTCTATAAATATATACATGTATTTATATATACGTAAGTATATAAATAAATATATGTGTATATATATGTATGCATACACACATATATACACACATGTGTACACACACACACACACACACACATATATATATATATATATATATATATATATATATATAAGAGAGAGAAAGATGATAATTAAAAATGTTATTATAACATCATGTCCCTAATTATGACAGTTGTTACAATTAGTTTAAGGAAACATTTTAGGTGATGAGATTTTAAAGCTAAATGATTTTTATCACTCATTTTTTAATTTCTAATTTTCTATGCTCTATCTTGATTTCCTGTGTTTCTTTGCCTGTTCCTCATTATCCTTATCTTTAGTTGCAATTTTCTTCTTTGTACTTTCGGTACCCAATTCCAATTTTACTACCCGTTATTTTTTATTTTTTATTTTTGCTTCCGAATTTTTCATTACTTCCCTGTGTTTTCATTACATACTTCTTTCAGCTCTCATATTTCGAACCTTAAATGTATATAATATCGGAGTTTTCTTTCTTGATTTACATTTGTATAATGCTTATATTTTTTACTATTCTGATGAGAAGTTTATATTATTTTTAGATGACATAAACTTAAGGGTTTTTATTTTCTATTTTTAACTTGTTGTGATTATCCTCATTTTTTGGATATGATAATGTAATATAAGTCTACATCATTTTAAAAAAATACACCTCTATATTTTCTCATGAATTTACCATTTCTCATTGGCTAGGTTTCTTCAATCAAGGCAAGTTAGATATTTCTCTCAAAAAATATATTTAACTTAAATCGCTCTCCCTCCTTTTCTCTCTCTCTCTCTCTCTCTCTCTCTCTCTCTCTCTCTCTCTATATATATATATATATATATATATATATGTATTTATATTTTATGTATCCATGTGTATATATATGCATATGAATATATATATATATATATATATATATATATAGAGAGAGAGAGAGAGATCTTGTCGCTTTTCTCTATTTATTGTCTTCTCCCCCTCTCTTACATACTCTTTAAAATTGTTAACATCGATAGTTCTTTTTTCCACATAATTTGGCACCCCCATCAGTTGTATATGCAGTTACATTATTAGCGATAAGTTTTACATTTATATGTAAATGATTTTGAGAGAACTCATGGACAGATAAAATTGTCTGTCACATGTGAATTTTGAGGTCTAATGCGAATCCAAAGCTCGTTGAAATTGTACGGCGCACAGCTATACTAAAAGTATTCTTGGCTGGCTTATATCAGATTTTGTTCCTTTACTGTAATCTTAACCATTTTTCTGTTGGTTCACCTATCGTCTAAATTTTTCCAATACGATTTTATGTTATCTTTAAATTGCTGATCCGGCTTGGATTCATATTTTTTATAGATTAATATCGCTGGCAGATGACCGTCATCTTTATACACAACGTAATCAACACATCGGAAAAAATGTCTTCCATCGACTGGATTGTTGGTAACATTACTTTCTATAATGCCTCTGTATCTTTGATATAGGTCTACTGTTTTATGTGAACTATCTATGTTAGGCACTGTTGTTTTAGATCCTAAAGAAATGTTGCTTATCATTCGTAGACTGTATGTATTTCGCTTACATACGTAAGGACCGTCAACGCACATTCTTTATGCACAATAATATCCGTGTGTAAGTTGATACCATGCTGAGACCACACACGTGTTTATGTGCCGAAAAAGACGGAAACACCCTTTTAATTCCGAAGGAGATATCCTTATCGAGGTTGCACCATGCAGAGGGGGTACGGCTTAGATATACAAAAGAATATACTCCATCAAATGTATTATATTTACTAAATAAAGTAAAATAACATTTAAATTAATTCGAGTGCTGAATGTTACGTGAGGATTTTTATTCTTGCATAGATGTTTAAACCAACATTGCTACATGCAGATATTATATGGTTTATAAATTACTGCAACATATCTTACAAAATATGCAACGATATCACAATCATCTGCATTGAGCAACTCCTTCAACCAGGAAAAATAGACTTTCATTTTAGAAATTAGTTTGCGGGCATTTTATACACATCCATGGCCCTGATACATGCTGTAAATATTGTCTGCTATGTAATAGATACACGATAAAGAAAATGCCGATATAAGTAGTTAATATCATGGGTGCAAAAAATATTGGCCTTAATGATGATAGATATATCCAAAGATAGTGTGTCTTTGAAATTACCTCTAATTTTTATTCAGTGTAGAATAGAAAAAATGGATGCCCAACGTCGAAATAATCTCCCAAGGAGTTTATTAGTTTACGGTATCAAATACAATTGAAAAGTCAAGGAAGCATTCAGAGAAGGAGCTTTCCGAGTAGAGGGATTTACAGCATCTAATAATGTTTGGTGTAAGCGTGGTGTTTTGCTTCTTGAGAGGTGTGTCTGGTGTATCAACGTCGTGAGGATACAATCGTTATTTGTTAATCTGACAACAACCTATTAAAATACTCGTGAACATGCACAGAGATAGCATATAACGTCGAACGGACAGAGCTCGGATTATTTGCTATCGCGGGATCTATTAGGTTTGCGACACTTTTTGAGGGCTGTCTTCCTGTAATAGACGTGAAATATAAACCATTCAAGATCTGACAACAGTACTCAATGCATGGGTGAACAATAGCTTTGTAGAATTACAGGATACTGCTATGTGATATGTATCTGCTATTAGTATAAACTCCAAATTTTCCTCGCAGCAGCATTGGCAATTACCTCAACATATTTGTCCCAATCCATGATCATGTGATGGTTTACTTAAACAGTTTCACAGAAAAACATTAAGGCAGTGTATCATTAGCCAGGGCTATCGACTGTGTAGGTTTCTTGTAGTTCTTAAAAAAAAACTTAGTATTGACAACCCTGGATTTTTCTGCTCACTCACATCTATATTCCACTACGAACTGAACTTATTAGTCTAAATATTTGCAATTTTCTTTTATATGAATTCATTTGTGGCCCCCTTGAGTCTTTTATAGACCGTAGTCTCATCATAACCATCTAATAGATAATTTTATCATAGGCGTAATTTATAAATATCAGGAATAAATAAGTTCGAAGAAACGGACAGCAATTTTATATATGACCAGAAAGTGCAACGTTGCATTTTCACGTATCTAAGAAGCTTATAATAATAATAATAATAATAATAATAATAATAATAATAATAATAATAATAATAATAATAATAATAATAATTATTATTATTATTGTTATTATTATTATTATTATTATTATTATTATTATTATTATTATTGTTATTATAATTATTATTATTATTATTATTATTATTATTATTATTATTATTAGTCCATTAATCTCGTAGGATGTAATCGTTATGGGAAAACATCGCACTACTCTTTCAACGGTTTTTGATATGCCTAAAGCTACTGCCCTTGCCTCCCATTCTTATCCCGTGCATAGTATACGTGAGGAGATTACAGTTTGGATAAATACAGTGAAACAGTAAAACGATTAATGCACAGTGTCGGCCAGAAAAAAACTTAATAATCTAAGGTAGTTGACAAGTGCTTAATTGATTTACTACTCAGATATTAATGGAAAGAGAGAAAGAGAGAGGAAACTTATGAACCCCTTTTGGTAATCGGATCGGTATCGACAGAAACAATTACATCGTCTCAATACTAGTATAACATAACATAATATAATATATCTATATATCTATGAAAATTGAAGGTATCTGTGTGCGTGTGTGTCTGTCTGCGTACATTTCCTACGCAAAAACTCTGTAAATTTTCAGTCTACAGACTCGAAATTTGATATGCATAGTACTGAGATTTGGTAAAATATATGTGGTCGGTTTCAGGCCAGAAATGCTGCTGTTAAGAGGCCAAAGTTCAACGATTTGACCTGTGATAACTCCTCTGACAATTTAGGTATAAACACTTGAAAATTTAGATATGGCTTCCTTGGACATAGATCTAACTTAATAACTTGATTGTAGGCTAAACAATGACTTTATGGGGTTCATAAGAGGGGGCAAAGTTTAAAAAATTGCCCCTTGTTCTTCTTTTTGCACAACATAAACCTCCCAATACCCGGGAAACGCCGGGCACCCATGCTAGTATATATATATATATATATATATATATATATATATATATATATATATATATATATATATATGTATATATATGTGTGTGTGTGAGTGTGTGTGTATGCATCCCTGTACATGTAGATCTCTACTTACATGCTTCCATATATATATGTGTATATATATGTATATATATATATATATATATACATATATATATATATATATTTATATGTGAGTGTGTGTATACGCCCCTATACATGTAGATCTATACTTACATGCGTCCATATATATATATATATATATATACATATATATATATATATTTATATATATATTTATATATATGTATACATGTATTTGTATATATATTTAATTATATGTATATATACATGTATATATATATATATATATATATATATATATATAAAGATGCATATATGTGCGAGTAATAGTATAATGAAAAGAAACTGAAAAGTTAATATCTTGTTAAGTTTTACTTTCCATTTATTATGCACTGCGCCTTACCGTTCCATTGCATCTCTCTGTGGTTTGTAAAATAAATTAGAGGTTCTATCCTCGAGGTAAAATCATTATTTAAGACGATATAGATATCGACAAGTCGTGGTCATCTGATACCAAGTTGCAAAGTTCTTCTAGGGGACGGCTACTATATAGAGAGACATGATGGAGTATGAAAGTACCTCCACTGGACCCTCTGTAAAAAAATTAAACATTCAGTGTAGCAGCAGGTCCTGGGAACATCAACCTGAAAAAAACAGTTGGAAATGGCTTATATACCATACATTACTACCATGTAATCCCTACAGCCACCTACCTCGAAAATGCTGCTTTGAAACCTGACATAGTTATATAGAATAAGTCAGAGAGTTGCAACCTTGATTGAAGTGAGTTTTCCTTATGATGACGGTCTTAACGGAGCTGAAAGAGAGAAACAGACCAAATTCCAAGGTCTCCTGTATGATATGAAAAGAAACTGGAATCTAAAGGGGATATCAATCATGCCAGTTATCATAGGTGCGACAAGACTTATGAAGTCCTACCTAAATAATAAGGGAACAACGATGATACTAAACAGAGCTCTCGGTTGGTTTCAATAAAAAAGCAGGCCAATGTTGGCAGCTGGTTTGGCTGCCGCATACCCAGCATTACAATCTTCAAAGGAAGAAAAAAAAAAGTGAAAATGTGCTATAAGAAAATGCCAAAAAAAGTCAACGCCATATAAATATACAATAAAATCCGAAGATACAAAATGATTACATTGATGTTAATCTTTAAAT
Source organism: Euprymna scolopes (assembly GCF_053919585.1). NCBI lineage: Eukaryota > Metazoa > Mollusca > Cephalopoda > Sepiida > Sepiolidae > Euprymna > Euprymna scolopes. Next base: position 140,308,802 of record NC_136495.1, on the reverse strand, counting down.
CACCCATCAAGTAGCTTTCTGACGATTTCGTCGTATGCGCAGAATTTGCTTTGTTTGCTATAAAATTTCGTATTAGCAATTGCTGTAATGTCACCGTTACAGTTAGCACACTTCAAAGCTTCTGGCGTTCTAGGAGAACTTAACTACAGTAAAGTTTTAAAATTTTGCAGTGATACAATTTACGCTTTATTCATAATGTGAGCAATCTATTAACGGATTCTCGCCATGTTTCTCCTCTGTAGTACATTATATCACAATTATAACAATTCATTTTTTTCAGTACTCCCTATCCTTCTAGATTTAAATATGAAAATAATACTAGATAACTGATATATATATATATATATATATATATATATATATATATATATATATATATATATATATATATATATATATATATATGTATATATATAAAGTTATAAACATATTTATGGCATTTTAGCTTTTTAAAACTTACTATTGCGCTCTACCGATGTATAGACAAATATCGTCGAAGTAAATACTATAAATTTACGCATAAAATTATATTTTCTGGTATTGATATTTTAAATTAAATGAAGTAGTAATATATATATATATATATATATATATATATATATATATATATATAAATTGAATTACGATAACAAACACAATTGTTTTACAAACGCTGTTAACCTCGATGTTCGAAAATCGATAAGAATTTTGTCTTTTAAAATCCATGTACTCAACAGAATTGTAATACAATGCGCATGGTTAAAAGAAAACAAACTCCTGTTTCATGGCATTACCTATAATCATTTACGAGACTCTTGTGTTATATTTAGCACCTTAAAGGGTGGAAGTGTAGCCATATTTACTTGTTATAATCTAGGATGGCATGGAAGTACAGCACGTTAAAATAAATCATATTGCATGCTAACCCTTCTTTCTCTTTTTTTTCTTACTCCCTCTAATCACTATTTCTCTCTTTTTCTCTCGTTTTTCCTTTTAAATATTTACGTTATATATAAAGTTCTCCTCATCTATTTTCATGTCACTCCTCCCGTCTCTCTTTCTATTTTCTCATATTTTCTCCCTTGTATTATCTTGAGCCCGTTGTTCTACAGTTATAATTAGGATTGTTTCCAAGCGAAATCGTATTTCCTCATTATTAATGAGAAATTCTATATGTAAATATATATAAATATATATATATATATATATATATATATATATATATATATAGAGAGAGAGAGAGAGAGAGAGAGATAGATATATAAATTCCCGTTCACATACACCTTTCAGGATAAAGCTAGAACCCAGAACTAGATAGAATCGAGTGCGACGACCTGGGTTTGCGCCTATGTCGGAGCACGCCACTGATGAGATGCAGTACATTGAAACCAACTTTGGGTCTGGCGTTGTCCGTTGTCGATGCAATTGCTCAATTCTATCTAGTTATGGGTTCTAGCTTTATCCTGAAAGGTGTATGTGAACGGGAATTTATATATCTATCTATAATCTCCTCTTGATGTCTAATATATATATATATATATATATATATATATATATATATGTGTGTGTGTGTGTGTGTGTATGTGTGTATGTGTGTGTTTCTGTGTCTGTGTCTGCGTGTAACTGCATAAATATATGTTAGTGTGCGAGGATTTGGATTCATATAAATAAGTAATAGGACAGAAGTTGGAAGATAATGCAATATCTTTATAATCACATAATGAATTATTTAACAAATAAAAATTATGCATATAATATAATAAAAGAGATATGGCTTATTTAATAGTAGTATTTTTTACCAGTTTCTAAATTAATTTAAACATTTTCGCTATGTAATTTTCTTCTCCCTTGTCTTTGTAACCATTTCAATTACTCATACTTTCTTTTCTCCAAGATATACATGATCCCAATTTTTCTTTTTCAAAAGTATTCTCTACTTATATTATATATAATAGAAATTATCTTCGTTCCCATCGTAATCTGGACATATAATACTCCTCACAAAAATATGATAAAATAAATAAATTGACACGAGATTCAATTAGATCTCCTTTAGAATTGCTTTGAAAGTCAAGAATTTTTACTTTGGATATTCAGCGCTTTTAATTGTACGTTCCTCATTATTATTTTTTTTTTTTTGCTGAAATCGTCGTTGGAAGGAAACGAACTTATTAGATTTTCACTTGGTTTTATATTGAATTATGTAACCGCTCAATTACGTGGAACGAAATCTAAATTATATTATGTTATAACTCTATTGTAATCTTATTCCAGACTGTCTCTAATTCTCCATGTTAGACAATAAAGTTTTCATTATGTATTTTTACGATTCAAATATAAAAGTTTCCCATCATACCAGGTGCGTAAATAATGAATTTAAAGACACAATTTCTTTCGTGCAGTTCACAAATTCTTATTAACTTTTGAATGGAAAAATAAAGGGTTCTATTTTTGAAAGATTCATCCGTATTTACATTGTTGTTAAAAATATATTCATACAATTGAGATAGAAAAGATATCTGCGCTATGTCCAATAGATTATCCATGGAATGATAATGATAGGCTTAGGTTAGGCATTGTTCCTCTGTTCAAGATTCATATATATATATATATATATATATATATATATATATATATATATATATATATATATATATATATACACTAGTATGGGATACCGGCGTTGTCCGGGTGTTTGGATGTGTATGTTGAGCAAATAAAACAGTGGTAGTAGGAAGGCAGGTTCCAACCCGTACCGCAAAGGGGGAAGAGAACGGGGTAAAACCTAACGGTTATGCTGTTACGACCACCGCCAAACCGTAGGCAACATTTTTAAAAATTCAGGCTAGAGGAGGGAATAACTTTCAAAAACCTAGGCGAAAAAAGTGACCCCAACCTGTAGAAAAGTGCCTAATTGAAGGGAAAGATATTAATGTTTTTAGCCAATTTTTCAATATTTGTCGTATGAAAGATCGAACTTTAAAACGATACTGATTTTGGTAAAATCTGTCGCCTCTATTGAAAGTTTAAGGCAGTTTTGCAAACAGACATACATACATAACTACATTTATATATTGCCAACTAGAAATTCTCGATCCAAACTGATGAAAAAGCGTGTCCTATCTCTGAATAATCTTTGTGTAAAATTACAAACATTTAGACCAGAAATTGTCTGAGTAATTTGGAAGAGACCGCAGAGGTCACTTTTTTAAAAATTTTGACCCCTATTATTACCCCTTTAAATTAATTCTTTTGGGCTCAAATCAAGTTATTAAGTTAGATCCATATCCAAGGAACCTATATCTAAAATCTCAAGTGCGTAGACCCAACATTTTCGGAGGAGTTTGGTAGAGTTCTCACAGGAAAAATCGTTGAACTTTGACCCCTTAATCGACAATTTTTTGGCCAAAACGAATCACATCGATTTTCCAAAATCTCAGTAACCTGTATATCCAATTTCAAGTCTGTAGACTAAAAATTGACAAAGTTATTGCGTAGGGTAATGTACACAGACACACAGGTACACAGATACACAGACACACCCGCAAACACTTTCACTTTATATATATATATATATATATATATATATATATATATATATATATATATATATATATATAGATTTATATATATATGTGTGTGTGTGTGTGTGTTAATCTAACTATCAATCTGTCTATGTATGTATGTATCTAAGTACCCATATATCTATCTATCTATCTTTCTATCTAGCTCTTCCTCTGTGTCTCTTTCTCAAACACTCTATATATAGTAACGTTACTAACTTATGCATATATTTATTGCAAGATCCCTATTCCAGTAACCCACACACAAACTCATAGACACACACACCGACGCGCGTGCGCGCGCACACACACACACACACAAGCCATATAGTAAGTATATAAAGATATATATATATATATATATAGATAGATAGAGAGAGAGTGAGAGAGAGACAGAAAGAGAGAGGAGGGACAGAGAGAAAGAGACGGGCGCAGAGAGAAAGACAACGTGAAAAGTGGTGTTTGATTGTTCGGGTGTATGTAAAATTTATTTATATACCAATATAAAATATACTACATCTTATATAACAACACATATGCTGATTTAGTGGTGCTAGATTAAAATACAATATTTTATTCACTGTAACGATCTGTAATCAGCACGTTTATGAAATTAACCAAGCACAGTGTACTATTGCTGAAATAGTACACTGTGCTTGGTTAATAAAGATGAATCGGTGTGTCATATATCTAACGTAATCGTTTATATAAAGCTATATAAAAAAAAAACGACATGATTAAATTTCCGTTTGAAAAAAAAAAACTAGATACATTTGTGTTGCGGAGCATAAACTAGACCTCTGTTGTGTACAAGCCACGAGCGAGAGGGGTTTATAACATGTCGGAAAGTGACGCGATGTTCTACCGGCCTATGTTATGAAAACAGAACCATTGCCAGCATTTTCAAATCCGGACAGCTCAACGCTGGAAGATACAGCTTAATGAAGTTTTCGATCAGGGCTATGATATTTTCTGTGGTTTTAAATGGGATCCCCATAATGCCCCTCACATCTTCGTAGTTGGTTGGGAGTCAATACCAACCTGTACGTAGATATGCAGAAAACGGTGGTGATCCAAAGTAACCCCTTGTAGATACTGGGTGTAGCAGCAGGATTCGATCCCGGCCAACATGATCCAAAGAAATCCACGCTTGGCGTAAAAAGCCAAGGTAAACATTTTTACTATTCTCTCACTAATCCCCATTT
>NC_136495.1:140286555-140299055 GCF_053919585.1 Euprymna scolopes | reverse complement strand
ACAATCAGCTGGTATTGAGGTTATGATTATAAACTTTACAAGATATTACTGTCAGTAATATTCTTGAAGTATTATCCTAAAATTGGATTGAAAATGTTATATATATATATATATATATATATATATATATATATATATATATATATATATATATATATATATATATATATATATATATATATATATATATATACAACACTGAACGTCAGTGTGTGTGTGTGTGTGTCTGGTCACGAATAGACGCTTATATGGTTGACTATTTTCAAAAACTGATTACATATAATGATAGAAGATGTACCGAACATCAGAAATGGGTATGTTTGATCTAGCATACCAGGGGTTTATAAAAAATAGGGATCTGCGTTCGCGCCTTGCCCCCAAAATATGAAAATAAAACATGATAACAAAAACTATTTACAAGGGTTTTTTACATAGCTGTATATAAGAATTCTTTGATAAGTATGTCTCAACTTAAATAGGGGTTGTATAATAAAATTGTGGCCTCTGCGTCTCTGTCTGTACTCCATGGAAATATGGCACATACTTTAACAAAGACTTTTCGTATCTATTTGCGTAGATATACTTTGATAATTATGTTTCAGTTTGAAGAAATACGGTATAATAAATTATTGGGTGTCGTTCGCACCTGACCTCCAGGGGTGAGGGTCCACAATAACACCTTCACATTAATCTTTATTCACTTTAGCTTTTATTTATTTTTTGTGCAGAATCATATTTTGTCGGATAATTTCACCTCATAAATCCACCGGAACTTTAGACAATTCTCGACAGAAATTTTTCATAACTCTGTTTTTTTCCTTCTTCACTTGCTCGTGGCATTTTGTCCAAAATAGATAAATTGATAAATAATAAAAATTAAGAGCCTTACATGTTATCGTGTCAAACGAAAGAAAAAAATCCTGCTCACGTGATTGCGTGTCTTTTTAAAGACATTTACATAAGCTTTTTTAAATTTAATTATTCATATATATATATATATATATATATATATATATATATATATATATATATATATATATATATATATATATATATATATATATATATCTGTTTCAGCTATTTTGTCTGTGTACTAGAAGGAATTCAGTTAATTTGAGCCCTTTCTGCGTGTTCTTTACATGAAAATAGTACAACCCTGAATCAGACAACGCAATACTACACCGTTCAATACTGTAAAACTGAAACGAAGCTGTTCTGCTTGAAAAGAGCGCCATTTTCATCTCGTTCATATTCATATCAATGTTTGCTTTAAAAAACTAAAGTAATTACGTGTTTACTTCTTTAATATCCCATTTTGCTGTTTCGCATTATTTTACTAAAGTAAGTAAAGCTCCATTATTTTTCAAAACCGTTTTTGTCTCTTTGTTTTTCGATATTTCGTCGATATTGTTTATTAAGTGTGTTTATCATAAAAGTCAACAAACGACTACCCGAAAAACTAAATATACAAGAAATAAATGTTACTATAGTCAATAAAAGTCAAGTTCATGTTTTTTTTTTGTTTTCAAATAGTTTGTAATGCACTTTACTTGAAATAATTTCAGCGAACCGAAAGTAAAACGAAATTTTAGGCGATAACTACTTAAATGAATATTTATATAAACTACACATGCCATAATCGAATATTCCTCAAGCAAAAAATAACGGAAAATATTAAAATATGTTTATGAATATTCCTTACGTTGACGGAACTCTCTTAAATTGTTAGCACAGAATGCTCATTCAAATTGAAACCGGGCTCTACAATTCAAAGTCGCTGCCATTTGGATTTTTTTTTAAACCGGTTCGTGAATTAACAAAAATTTTTTACAAACGACTTAAAATACAAACTAATGAACTTTTCTACGATTAAAGTAAATTTTATTGACCATGGTAAGATTTATTTGTTGTATATCTATATTATAATATATAACATTTTCACTTGGTAAGGAAACATCATTTTGTTGGTCACTCTTACAATGGAACAAATTTGATATAAAAAAAATCACGAAAATTATCTATACTTTCATTATATTATGCTTGGGGCAAAACTTTGGAGTATCCAAACCTATCTGTTTACAAGCCCCTCCTTTTTCTAACCTATCATATTTTTATCAATCACAGTCCATTTTCTGTAGGCTGTTTTTGAACCCAATCAACGACGGGTACTTCTGCTAGTATATATATATATATATATATATATATATATATATATATATATATATATATATACATATATATAAATATATATATATATATAATATTACTTTTATTTCTTTAAAAAGGGCACTGTTTGCTTGTCCAATGGATTATATTTGATTATTATTATCATTTATGAATGAGAAGAAAAAATATAATTTAAAATTAATTTGTCCTCTTTACCGTCTTATGTTTAGTGTCATACTCTACTTTTTATTTCCACACGAGTTAGTGTTTCATTTGCTTTAAGAAGGTTTCCCAACACTGGAGTATCCTGATGTAAACTCCTCCTGTTTATCAGTTACATCCCTAGGAGTGTGCACAAGATTCTCAAAGGTAAGGTTTTTACGAGAAAATAGACCAAATTTGTATTAAAAAAAAACAACTGGAAATGCAATTTCCATGCAAGTGTAAGCACAAATATTGCCACATATTTTTTGACGATTTTTAGTGGTGTACAACAACATAAGTTTTCAATCATGTTCTGTCTCATTATATTATCTCTCTTTTTTCTCTTTCTGTGTATATATATATATATATATATATATATATATATATATATACATATATATAAAAATATATATATATATATATATAACTATATTGGCACTGATTATTTTAATAATTAAATGATTTTTTAAAGTTATTTATTTGAAGACATTATTTTATTTTTGTCATCAAGCCAAATGTGATTGATATATTTCCCCGATTATTTGATAATCATTCGAAACGAATTGCGTTATATACTTATATTTAATTTTTATAAGTTTCCGTTTGTTTCATCTTACGTTCATTATTATAAATACAGTCATATATATTATTGCTCGGTGTAAATATAACTTTAGATTATGGCAGCTTGTGTAAAACATGTTAATATATATCGAATTGCCGAAAAATACGGCATTTATCCAGCTATCACTTGCGACATCTGTTAAGAAAAAACATTTATATATACCGTATTACATATTCCAAAACCAATCAGCTACTTTACACAAGTATAGTGTTTTCTGAGACATCATGTTAATACTAAAGAGATTACTGTGTAAAATAGCGTCAAATTTAAGAATGTAGAAAGAGAAAATACCGTCTTTTTATTTTGCTTTTTTTCTTAAAATTCAATTAAAAATAAATAGAAATAAAAAGGTGATCATCAAAGTAGCATTGCCATGGTTAAAGTGACGCAAACTATACGCCCAACAAAGATAGTTTCATTATTCTATAAACATAAACGATTATGTTCGATATATATTCATACAAATTCAATCTGAATTGAATGATCTGTGTATGTATGTGTACGATGAATACATGTTTGTTGCTTCTTGATTTTATCTATAATTGTCACTCTAAACGGAATGAAGATCGGATCCATTCAGTCTTCCTTTAATGTGTCCATATTATATTACAAGAACGCCTTTATCTTTAGTGCAAACTTATTTGAACCGCATGATTATCAATGAAATACAATACACTCAAAATTAAAATGTATTTGTGCAAATACAAAATCAATTAAGTATCGGATTTCGTACGTGCAAACTTCTGCGTACATGTCTGTAATATGGCAGAGAATTACATGGACTGTCCTCTAATACATAAAATCGTGATTAAAAGTGTTTGTGATTTTCCCAGATTTTTAACACATGTTGGTTTGCGTTCAGTTTTCAATTTCCGACTCATATCGGCAAGATTCGTTGACAAGTTTGTTTTTCCAAATTTTTGTTTGAGAAACGTGCGATATAATATTTCTTTTTTTTTTTAATGTTTATGTAAATCGTTTCCTTTTTTGTAGTGCAGCTAGAGAATAGCCTTTCTCGATATTCTTGTATTGTATTTAACTGCTGTGATTAACGGGCTTCATATGCATTTAATATTATTATTTTGTTGTTGTAAAAGATGTTATTTCGTTTTACTTGGTTGATATTTTCGTAAAGTGCTTACGTATTCCTTCCGTTTTCACTACCAACGAATGCAGCTTTGAAAATTAAATTGACTGAAGTTAAAAATGCATAGACAACATGCATATAAATATACACTTATTTACTTACGTTTTTACAAATGTTTACTGTGTACCTTTTCTCCTCCTATTTTCGGCATTCCCTATCTGATCCTCAAATGTAAATCATTAAATTGTATTTAACTCCTTAATAAATCCTCACATAAAGTATGATTTTTCACAAAAATAAAATATGCATTGAGTACTCTATTGTAAGATCAAGGTGGGAATTTTATGAATCTCAGTAACCCTTTAGTGAAGTATTACAGTGCAAGTTTTCATTAGAGAGTTTTCTTGCAAAAGTTTTCCACTGCAGTATTACAGTATCAGTATTCTAGAGAGTTTTCTAGAAAAAAAATGAACGTAGATATTAACATTACTGTGCGCCCTTCTTTTTATACTTGTACGTTACATTTTTTTACTGTATTATTTTATACAATATTAATTATCAATTATTGGTTGTATATAGAGCAATCGCTTTTATTTCACATGTTGTACGTTCTATATAATATATAAACTATATTTAACTGGCTCAAACGGTTATACTATATGGGTAAGTACTGCTTACATGTAAGCACTTATTTTTATTCTAGTAATTACCACATAGAAAGTTAAATAGTACAAAACACTGTTCAGTTACGGAGTGGAACATCAAGAGAATAGTGCTTTATGTTTTCATTATTCATTTTTCAATAGATTTAATTCATAATGTTTCTACTGTGATATTTTCCTTTAAATAACATTCACATAACTATGTATAATTCAAACCAGCACTTTTGCTTCAAAATATTGTGTTGATGAATATGTTTAGCTAAAACTTTATTATACTTCCTTAAAAAAATTAGTTGTTTAGTTTGAATTCTTAGTAATTTGAAGTTAAATTCAACTGTATGTGACATTTAAGTACCTTCCTTAATATTTAGTTATATGCATAGACTTTAGGGCTTAACTGAATGTAAATATTAAGAAAACCATATAGCAAACCTCGCCAATTTACACGTTTCTCATCTTTACGCTTCTTTCATGAAAACATTTTCGTTAGTACTATTTAAATGGTTATTTAAATATAAAGTAAAAAAAAAACACCATGAGTTTTAATCTTATTGAAAACAGTGTAAGCATAATATTCAGGTGTTTTTTTTTTCTTTAAGCATTCAATTGGGCAATATACATCCAATTGAAAGTCATCTTGTTATTAAGGACCAGTGAATGTGTTACATTTGTTTATGTGGACGGCGTATTTTAATATGGATACATAAAAATAGTAGAATATGTTTTTTTGTTCTTTAGGAATAATCGTAATGACGAAATTTAAGCCTATTATGTTTGAACAAACATAAGACATGCTAAAGATGTTATTCAGAATAGTTTACTATATTAAGTACTCTGAAAGATTCAAGAGGCCTTACAATATAACCTTTACTTAAAAATATATCGCACTATTATTGCCTTTTTTATCAATGTTCCATTTAACTCTTCCTTTCTAAGGAGGGCAAAGGCAGACAGTAGGTCTTTATAAATGTTGAGAAAATCTAGCCATAAGACGACCATACCCAGTAAGTAAATAGAGAGTTTTCTTCTGCTGCTCGTTGACAGGATAAACAATGTACTGTGTATGAAAAAACATAGATATTTATATTAGCTACTGAGACATTAGTTTTTCTTTTTTAATAAATAACACTTTCTTTTATAAATTCACCTAAGATCAATTTTTTATGATAATATCTATAATAAATTGTGCCGTTTATTATGTAAACTCTTTATAGGTTATATAAACGTGCAAATTCTTCATATCTACGATCGCGAGTATTTTTAACATGTTTTCAATGATAATAATTAATAAATTCAAAATCGAGGCAAATGTTTAATAAATACATCTACCTTAAGTGATATCCTGAAACATGAACATCCTGAAACATGAAACTTCATTAAATAATAAGCAATTCATTTTCTTCTAACGTATATTGTATATCAATTCGAATCAATATTTTTTTTTTTAAATAAAAAAGCCAGATTAAATTGCGTTTGGTAAACATGTCTTCTCTGCAACCTCTCTCCCACAGAAGAGACGTCGTGAGGCTGTTTGTGTTTTATCGTTACTTCCATGACAAGTGCTCGTCTGAACTCCAATCACTAGACTCTCTCGCCAATCTTTCACGATAAACAGTCGCCTAGCTGAAACCACTGCCAAAAAATTCCCCCACTCTTTAACTGCGCCAAAACCAAAACGTAGATACGATGAGCAAAGCTTCTTTTTTAGAAGTGGACGCCAGTGGAACTCTCTTACGTCTGCCTATTTTCCACCTGACTACAACTTGGATATCTTCAAGTCCAACATAAACAAATTCCTGATAAACCGCTCCTTAAGTAAGACCATTTATCAAATATCCAATACTAACGATTACTACGATACTATCCCATTAATTACTGTACACACAATAACCCTTATCCCCGAGTCACTTACGGGCCTAAATAAGTGGTGATTTCTTTGTAAAATAAAAATATTTTAATCATGTACATGATTCTGAGAAAATATTTGAATGGAAGAGCATTAATGTGCCATGTGATTGCAGGCTGGAAAATCTCATATTTGTAACGGACCAGGATATAATAATACCCCAACTCGCTCCAAGAAAATAATGAAACGAATGGAATTGAAGGAAACAAAAACTCAATTGATGGATAAGATAAACGTGTCGTTTATTTACTGTTGAAAGAATGAATGTTTTAGATATAACATGTATTCATGTTCGCGCGGGTGTACCTATCATTTGTAGAGGGATTGGTATTATAGAAGGAAAAAGGAAATGTGTCCTCATCTCACGTTCGGGTCACTATCGTTTGTTCGTGCGTGGGAAAAGAAGTGAGTGATGTAGTGGAAAATGGAAAGGATAGTCCAGCGTGTAGACAAAGAAGAGGATAGAGGTTAAGCTGTACACTATGTTAGCAGACAGCTACGTGAATGTGTTCTCAGGGACACCTAGTAGATCGAGAGAGAAAGAGTGAGAATGTGTACGTACGGTCTGTTAGCCTTTTGTTCCACATAGTAGTAAATGGCGTGAGGTACGCGGTGCGCGCGCCGAAACGGCGGCGGCTGTTGCGCCGACCAACCACATACGAGGCTAATCTCGAAAAAGGAAGACGCCGCTAATGTCTCTTTCTTTTATACTCGTTTCTGGCGGTCTTTTGCGAATGTGTGGATTTCTTTTGAAAGCGGAAGTGAGGTGTTCCATGAGTGCGTGTATGTGAGTACATGTGTGTACGTTAGAGTGGGTGTGTATACACGCGAATATGAGTGTATTTACGCGAACATGAGTATATGTACGTGTGTCGACTTGGCCACGTATGTTTGTGTGCGCGTATGTATATGACAAGTAATATAACTTGAAATGTAAATGTGTGTTTGCGTGAGACTAGGAAAGGCTCGCACATATTCTACGTAAATATTCGAACAGATGACACATGTATCTGCAACCATGCTGAAGAAACAAACAGTACAACGACAAAAAATATTAACCAACGGAAAAAAAAATCTGGCCACATTATTAAAGGATGCACAATGCATAATATATTAGATAAGAAAAGTGCAAATGTTCACAGTTATTATAATATTGATTACCCATTTGTCGGTTTGAAAAAAAGTTAATAGCAGAAAATGACCAAAAAATATGTAAGGTAAATGTTATACTTAACCAACGGAAAGCGCTGTGTCCCGCGTGACTAGTCGATAGCAAGATTTTTAATAGATTGCAGCGATAGTCAGTCAGATGTATTCTATAAACAAGACGTAGCAACTTCTAATTGTGCGTAAATGTTAGAATAATTTTTAAGAGGAGTATATTTTACAACGATTAAAAACGTAAAGAGGAATCAACATATTGAATTACATGCAATGAATAGTAAGAAACATCATCAACTTTATAGAAGACTGCTAATTAATGAATCGATTTTCTTTAAAGATTTTAAGTAGAAAATCTTATAATATTTTTATATATATATATATATATATATGTGTACATATATAATATTTGTGTGTGTGTCTTTATATTTATGGCAAATTGTAGAATATGAGGCGAGAACAATTACGGATGGCAGTAAGTTCCGAGAATGCAGTTAGGAGATTCGAAGTTCCTATCCGTCAGGCTTTCCACCTGACGAAGGCCAGAGGAATAGTTGGCAGAATCGTTGAGCAACAACTAATAAAAATGAGAATAATAGTCCGCAATGAATAAATATAAATAATAACCACCTCAATAATGAATTCCAATTAAAATAATATAGAAGAAGTAAGCCATTGCATGCAAAGCCATATCCCTTGTCTAGTCGTACGCATAAGCAGTGGGATTTTCTGTCTGGGTATTTTTAGAGATAATCTTACCTTATGTAACAGCGATATACAGACACCATTGTATCTGTTTATATTAATCTGAACTATTTGTCATAAAGCTTAGGAAGCAACTGGAAAAGTGAAAAAATACAAAGTAATTTTATTTCATCTTCTGTTGTCTTTCTCATAATCAATGTAAGAAATATTTTAAACGAAAAATTTCCGAAAGAATAAAACGTGTTGTGATGGATGTGATGACGGGAATTCGTAGAAATATAATAGAGACTGAATTATTTAGAAATACTTTATAATTTATTTGATTTTTAAATATAAGGTGATATAATTAGTGAAAGACAAAGTTGCTGAAAATCACGATACTTGTACAGATATCTGCCATTATTCTTCACGATGTATTAGAAAGAAACATTTAAATTAAAACTCACATGCTTTTCTGTTTCTTTTTTTGAAGGAACTAAAAAAGGAATCGCTTAAGTTTTAAAATATGTTTCTCACGAAATATTCAGGAATTCCCAGCGATAATTAACGTAGTTATATGATATAGAAAAAAGTACCTTAAAGGAGCTTTATTCGCTGATACGATAAAATAACGAAATGCTACATTCATTCATGAGTAATTGATTAAAGGATGATATTTTAAATTGAAATGAGTTTCGAGGATTTTCTTATAGCACATCATGTCGGGAATTAAAGTGATAAAAATTGTTTCTTTACAAAAGGCTCATGAAATCCATGATAAAAAACACAAAAGCCTATGTGATTAATTTATTTCTTAAATTTGCTGTTATGATTCAACATGATGCATGAAATGGCAGATATGTCCCGCGCAAACTTGTGTGGATCAATCGCCGACATTGTTGGCACACTCTGTAGGCTACTTCCTTTGAGATCTGTGACGCGTTAAATGCGTTTCGTAACCACTCAAGTAGTCATATATATACACACATAAAGACACTAACGCACAGACAATCACGTAACACATGAACTTTTGCACGAATGAGCTGCTCATGAAAACAAATGTATAAGCATTAACTTTACATGTTCCTAACATTTCCAATCAACTTATTACAATAAAAACGAAGTTAAATAAACTGTTATAAATAACTTTGAATCAAATGTACATTTTGTAATTTAATGGGCCATTATAAGAATTTTTCAGACCCATAGGTATTCTAGGCTCCTTACATAAGTGAATCAGGTATGCTCGATGTGTCTTGGAAGTGAATTTGTCTTTTTCGACAAAAAGTCTCAAAAAGATAAAAAAATAAATACGCTTTCCGCTTGGTGATAACATCCCTATTAGTAGAGCTAACTTTCTCTTTTGTCAGCATGCGTGCAAATTTATATCATGAATGCCTATACTCTCATTAGCTCTCTTAAATTTTATCATTACTTATAGACATTTTTTATAAAGTATATTGCATAAAACTAATATTTAATATGATTTTTTTACATTCAGCAAATCAAAAGTTGGTTTAAAACAATACATCTGAAAATGTATCATTGATCTACATTCGTAACAGAAAAGTCCATAATATTTAAACATATATATTTGCGGTGATACTTGCCTAAGTGTCAACATTTTTAATTGCACAGATGTGATTGTTTATTCAAACAAGTACTTTTTTAAAAATATAATCTTTGTTTAATATTTATAGAACAAGTATCGATATATATATATATATATATATATATATATATATATATATATATATATATATATACCCCCATATATATATATATATATATATATATCATGATGTAATATTAACATACATTTAGTTAGATACACGTAAACATTCTTGAAAAATTTCGTTGTTTATAGAGAACTTAATAATTATATATATATACAGATATATATATATATGTGTGTGTGTGTGTATATATATATGAATAATTATATATTTCATTAGATATGTATATAAACTGCGTAAATCGCTACATTGCAGATTAGTAAAATATCAATATTTCACTAAATATATGTCGCAAAAAAATAAAATTTGTATAATTAAGTGACTGCTCGAAGGTTAGTTATTTCTTAGAATTTAATTAAAAATCATGTAATATTCACAAAGATATCTCATTCTTTATCAAGAAATTTCCACGTTCCATCGCTTCATTGCAGGCCTCTTTATATATTGTATTTGGGCAATAATACAATGTATAATCATAGAATCATTAATTTTTATTATAGTTTTCTGTTAAAAGAACATCCTTGGTGCTCAGCCTCAAATACAGGAATTATTTATCGCCATATTCAACATTTTTTGAAATAACTTTGCAAAACTTTTTATTCACCGAAGAATCAATTATTTGATCTGTAAAGGAGTTATGGTTCTGGCGACATCGACTGCATTTCTCTAAATGGTATCCTTTGAAGTAAGTTACTTTCCTCCCTCTTTAACATGCATTTTCAATAATAACCAGAGATGTTCAATGGGGTAAGATCCGGTTAAAACGGCTGCAAGTTCATAAGGGTTTCTCCGATTAAACCTATAGATTCAAGGAAGGCAGTCGCCATAGCCGAATGGGATGGTTCATTGTCATGCATAAAAATCATTTGAAAACTTCATGACAATGGTAGGTCATCTAGCCACGATTGAAATGTTTAGCAAAAAAGCCGGTAGGCATTTCTGATAGGTTTTACAAACTCTCGAACCAAGAATGGGTCAACCAATGATCCCCCCAAATGCTACCTCTACCTCCTTGGCGGCAATGAACTCCGTAAAAGGCGAGGGTTCCGTTTGAGTTCAAAAATTTGGCCCATCACTCCCGAACCGTCAATATAACCATGGGTCTCTTCAGCAAATAGGACACGTTGGAAATTCATTTTCATTTAATTCCGTGCGGAAATCATTCGTTTCTTCTTTCGCTATTTTGTTTGCTTAATAGAGGCATTGGAATAGTATAAAGCTTCCTTGCTATCTCATTCGACACATTATATCGGGCCTGTCTGGATCTAATAATGATAATGTATCGCAAAAATGGAAACAGTAGTGCTGTTTTTGTTTCGGTTGATTTCACTACAAATTTTTCCGCATATCACGATGTGAACGTTTCTCCTGATGCACTTATCTTTTCTGGATTTGGTGTTCGGTTTGCTAAAGAATGAAGCGAATGTTCTTGGATCCCTTTTCAGCTTCCTAGCTAAATCTTGTATGAAATCCCTCTGCGAGTCCACCAAAACTCCTGTCCGTTCGATAACGGTAAATCGCCAATTTGTTAGCATTCTAAAATACCTGCACTAAAGCAATAGGAAGTAAAATTACTTAATAATAAGGAAAATGCGATAACGCTGTAAATGTCACACAGATTAGAATAAGATTTTTGGAAATACAAGGGCCGTGCAATAAGTAATGCCCTGCCCCACTTCCAATTGTATGATTTAGCTGAAATTTTGCATGTGCAATTTTTATATATCTACGGGTTATGTGGCAAATTACAGCTCTGAACTAATTATATATATCTATATATATATATACACATATATATATATATATATATATATATATATATATATATATATATACGAATACTCAGTAAAGAGAGTAAAAAATGGATAATAACTCACAAATCTAACTGCCCCAAAAAAGTTTGGAACAACCTCCCTACCTAATAATTCGACAGAAGAGGTACAAAGAGAATAAACTATTTTCCGGATATTAAGCGATTTTTATTCCCTGTGCGCTTGACCCGCACCCTAAAAATAAATGAAATACATCACATTTGTTCAATCAAAATAGCAGGGAGTTCAGGTGCGCCTGTAAAAAAAAAAAAAGCCTCGACGTCCGGTCGCGAAGATGAAACGCTAAAGAGCAAAATAAATGAAAAAAAGTTGCAAGCAAACACATTTGCCCACACGGCCAAGAGTGCGTGTAACGTCATAACGTAGCAAAATATATTTTAAAAACAGATTTAGCTAATAAAGCGTACATAACTTGCAAGAACAGCAACGGGAAAAATTAC
>NC_136495.1:140274055-140279055 GCF_053919585.1 Euprymna scolopes | reverse complement strand
AATCTTTTACACTTTTTAATCCTCTCCCACCATCTTCTCTCTTTTCATACAGCCTTGCTACGCTACATCAAATGTGAAATATACCAAACATTGCTAAAACTTTTCTTGTTTTGATATCCGTAGCATGAAAATCCTTGTCAGACAATTCTAAAATCCCCGCAAAGTATCTCAAAACATTGACTGCCCATGCATTTACTGCTTTCATTACATTTCCTCCATACAGTTTCGACTTTGCAATTAGTTTCACACTTCTAAGATACACCTTCCTGACTTTTTCTTTCATTTCTCTGTTCATGATGCCTACACCCTCGACCACTCCTAAATACTTATATCCTGTATCTTCAATTTCTTTCCTGATTTCTCCATTTGCCAGCACTATTCCATTCGAATGAGCATTTACTCCTCTTCTTATCACCAGCAGCGCACATTTACTAATCCAAAACTCTATCCCAATGTCTTCTGAGTATGTCCCCACAAGTTCTACCAGGCTCTCCATTTCCTTTTCATTTCTACCGTATCTTTGCAAATCATCCATAAAAAGTAGATGGTTGAGGCGTCTGTCACCAGATCCAAAGTTATACCCCAGTTTTTCTCTCTTCAAGAGGATGCTCAGTGGCATTATTATCATTAAAAAAGAAATGGCGATAACGAATCTCCTTGAAATATCCCACGTTTAATGCCAGTCTGCCCCAAATCCTCTTTGTTTGCTGTCAGCATCGTTTTCCATTGAACCATACTTGTATCCAAAAGCCCTACCACATTCTCAACAACATTCATCATAGTATTTCACGTACCCATGAATGAGGAACCAAGTCATTAGCCTTTCTGTAATCGATCAATGCTACTATAATAATAATAATATTAATAATAATAATAATAATAATAATAATAATAATATGAAGAGTCAAATAAGAGTATCCATAATATCTCAGTTTGTAACCAAATGCTGCAAAGATATTACAAGGTCATCCCCCAAATGTATATGTAAATCAATAGGGAAAATAGGGTAATATAGGGAATTTATGTATACTTTCTTAAAAGATATAAAACAACTGTACTATATAGTATAATGTGTGGACCATTTATGATGATCGATCTAGACAAAGTAATAAACTCCCTGATATAAAGAGCAAAGTTACGGATCAAGGATGATAAATAATCTAAGAAAATAATTATATGACTAGATTCTAATCCAGAAACTACTCATTGCTTTTCCTTGTCAGAACCATTGTTCATAGAATGTCAAATATAGACGAAAAACGAAATTATCGTTTCAACATTGCCGTAGATAAAAGCAAAGTCAAAATTCTCCACTCTATATATTACAACATAAAATACCTATACATGTAATAAGAAATGTACATAACTGAGAAAATCAACACGATTAAGACTAACATTGAAAGACCAAATGTGCTGATAAAGAAATGGAACAGGAATATACACAAATCAAAGTTAATGGTAAATGCAGAGAAGCCAAAAAGGAAACCACATGTGTGTTGTTGCAAACCCTGTTTAATAGAGATTAGACAACGGATTGTGGACGCGGTTTAGCAGCATCGTAAGACTCGCTTCTATTATTGTGTTCCACAGCTTATTTACGGTGATGTTTCTTAAAAAAAATGTTAAGAAACGTCATTTACTAATCATTTTCTTGAACAGCCGCTGTATATGTTCTTATTTACTCATCCCTTTTCTATGACAATGCCAATAACAAGCATACCAGTGGTAAATGTTTTACCTTGGCTTACGTTGGCCTCCTAATATTCACGGACACAAACCTTGGATTAATCCTCAAAGAGGCCGTCCTATCAAAAATACAAAATATTTGGACTGAGGTTTTGCAATTAGATGATTTAATTCTGGGCAATCCAATAGCTTCTTAAGGCCTCTTGATGCAACATTAGTGAGTAATATTACGGCTTTCCTCTACTTGGTCTACAAAGATGATTTCTCCTGATGTTTTCTTCTCTGATCAGCTCTTACTCTGCCGATGTCTTCCACATATTACTACACTAAAAAATAAAATACATCCTAAGAAACAATAATGGCTTAAACCCAGGATTCAAAATTCTAACGTAGACCCGTACAGAAAGGTCCCTGTTCCATTAACAGGGGTCTTGTTTAAACCTTACAAAGTTTGCAATCCAACGCAAGGAACAGAAATTGACCTATTGTTTCTGAATGACTGCATTGGAACAACTTTTCCCATAGTTCGCGACTAAAAAATACTCAAATTTGACATCCAAATCTGAACCCAAAATCGTAATGGGCATAGAATATATACCTACACTAGAGGTGCCTTTCTGTTTGGTAAGAATATCTCCAAACACAATCCTGGAATTCACTATATGTTCTTTACACTAGTACTGACCAAGAGGACGGCGTTAATATTTATCGAGACAGTCCGGGTTACAGCGGAGTTACTATCAGTGAGAGTATCTTTGTGCGAATTGATCACATTTTTCCTACCCATTCCCCGGCTAACATTCACGTGGAGACTTCAGTATTACTGATTTTGCATAGGTAGCCCTCTCAAACAAGAAGGATAACGTGGGGAATTACTGTCACGATTGCTCCAGTGCTTATGCCCTAACACAAATTGTTCAGGAACTCGCCCGTATGCCGCAACTTAGAGACTGTCCGCAAGTTTCTTTTATATTGTCCTTACAAGTTTACCAGATCAAAACTAAACCTTTGTTCTATCTTCATTTGGATCTTCCGATTCCAAAGTTATGTTGGTTAAGATAAAAACAAAATAAACGGTGTACTCAGATGTACATAGCCATCCTCCTGTACATTGATACTCTATGGCTGATCGGGATGAATTGCGCACCTTTCTATAAAATATATCTCTGCGGGCATGCTTAAGAAAACGCGTTCTCTATAGACTCAGACCTGACAGAATAGGCAATTGTCGGTATAGATTGCTTCATATATATATATATATATATATATATATATATATATATATATATATAAATGAAATTCTGCAAATCTATTCGGACTTGATGTTGCTTAGATTCAATTGAATAATAGAAAGATCCGATCTAAACCCAAACATCAGGTCAAAGTAATTTATCGATTCTAAAAGGAATCTTTAGTTAATTTATTTCCGTTTTACAAAATTATTTCTGTTTTTCGTCGATGATACTTTATCCATCTTTTCCTTTATTACGGCTAACTTTTTACAACGAAAGTTTTACGGACGTGGCTTAATAAACTTGTCCGTTTTCAGTTCCATATTCTGTGCCCATGTCCGCGTGGTCTAAGATTGTACTTTTGTATCTATTATATCGCTTCGAACTCAAACAAGCGCGTTCAACCCTCAGTTGTCAATATATCTTTGCGGACTATTATATTTCAGAGAAAATATATCAGTTGGGAAAGAGTAACATGATTAAAATAAATGCGTACTTTAAAATGGGTGTCTCATATATCGAAATATTTCTAAGATTCAAGTTTATTGTAACGAAACCTTTTTTTTCATTTAAACATGCCCTTCTACATATTTACGCTACATAATAATTCCAGGTGTGGTTCTCCCCACACAAACATTCATATAAAAGTGGGCATAGTATATATATATATATATATATATATATATATATATATA
Organism: Euprymna scolopes; assembly: GCF_053919585.1. Taxonomy (NCBI): domain Eukaryota; kingdom Metazoa; phylum Mollusca; class Cephalopoda; order Sepiida; family Sepiolidae; genus Euprymna; species Euprymna scolopes. The sequence continues at coordinate 140,275,442 of NC_136495.1, read as the reverse complement.
TATATAGCTACTTCATTTACTCGCATAAAATTAGTATACGAAAGTATAGATTTATGCGTAAAATTTAAGTATTTACTTCAAAAGTGCTCAATACGCAGGTAGAGCTAGTTAGTAATTTATAAAATATATGGCGATTAAGCTACACTGAATATTCGACCTTTCGGCATCCACTCTAGGATTCGTCAGGTAAGAGTGGATGAAACGCCGAATATTCAGTGTAGCTTAATCGCCATATATATTTTATAAAATACTATATATATATATATATATATATATATATATATATATATATATATATATATATATATATATATATATATATATATATATATATATACATAGTATGTGAATTATATAGTCTGAGAATCAGTAAAATACACGCGCTTTCTACTGTTTACAATACTGGTAAATTAAATGACAAAGTACCACTAACATATAAATACACTACTGTTTTTTGTTTTTTGTTTTCTGGAGAAGCGTAGCTTCCTTTCTTGGAAAATATTCATCAATTTGATTAAAAAGAAATCTTTATCAGCAACGTGATGATTCCAGGTTTTTAAGTGTCCAGTTTCATCAATATGATATAGTTTCTATCAACACTCGTATATGTGAATGTACGCATGCAAAATATCCATGGTTATTCATTTGTTAATTATTACATTGTCATTAATAAATAGCTCTATCTATTTCAAATAATATTTTTCCTTATCTGAAAATTTTGAGGGAGCAATTACATCTAAGGTTTCTAAGTCCTTTACCTGAAGAAACCAATTCATTTACAAGGACTAAAGCAAGGACGAAATTATAGAAGCTCTTAACATAACCCCGATCCGGTTTCAAGTACTGGATTGACCAACAATTGAAAATGTGACTCGCGGAAGTCAAAATGTATTTGAACGCAATTATCACTCTGTTTACTCTGAAAACAACCGTCCGATGATTTCACCGGATGGGAAATCGTACAAGTAATATTGAAAAACCGATTTCCGGCTAATCGAAAGTGTCCAATGTTGCTGGGATATTGACAGACGCAGATTCAAAGAGGAGAGCTGCGGTTGGATTGTGTTTGTATTTGCAGAACAACTGTGTGGAAAATCAATTGTTCTTTTTCCATCATTTCTGCGGTTTTTATTTGTTTTGAATTAATCATGAGAATTGATGTAGTTCAACTCGTAAAACGCGAATAGTAAGCAGGGTTTAAATGTTTCCAGATATAAGGCTTTGTCGCAGAGCAGATAATTGGTGGAATATGGTCCGTTCAACGGGAGAAATAGTAACGACGATTAAAATACATACAATGATGAAAATATGTACAGAGTAGTCTCTTAGACTTATTCATTCGCTATTTAAACCGCTGCCATTAGACATTAATATACATAATAAGAAA
>NC_136495.1:140191555-140264055 GCF_053919585.1 Euprymna scolopes | reverse complement strand
TTATTGAAAATTTTGTCGGTTGCGGGAAATGCTTTTCGATAAGATCTCGAAATTTCTTGCCAAGTTTGTTTTTAACATACGATTGTATGGGGCCATATACCAGATTATATTTATTTTTTTCTATTTTTAATTTTATTATAGTTATTGGTGTTTTGTTGCTTATATTTGATATCAATATTTGTGTATTCACTATTTTTAGGGCTGTTTCGTAGATATTGGTTGCTATCCTGTTCTTTAAAGAACCCCAACGTCTATTAAACTGTAGGAGAAAAATAGCGAACAACTGTGTTCAGAGGATAAAATTTACTCTAACATAGAGATACAAAATAACTTTAAAACTATCAAAAACAATAGAAAATACACAAATAAATAATTATTTAGAAAAGGAGTATCAATAAACTTAAAATACTTTCCGTCGGTTCTGAAAAATGCAATTGTTCTCATCAGAGAAACGTGGTTTGCGACGTATAGAAAGACTTTTCAAGGTTATAGCATTTAAAAGGATCTACACCGCTTTGATTATTCATATTTGGATAAAAATATTAAATAATTAGTGACATTTTATAAGGATCGAAAAGGATGATCAAAACAGGAAACGGGAAAAACATAAGAAATGGTCTGGCAAAATCTAATGAATAACACTAAAGTCTAGAAGTGGATAAATCTAAAATAAGTCAATTGATAATCAAATTGTTAATTGTCAGATCGAGAAATCCTTATCATAGATATCCTAGGTTAATCAATGACAGAAGCAACACACCAGGTCCAAAATATGAAAAGCTGCAATATAATTTTATTTTAACTTACAGAGGAATAAAAGTGTTGAAGTGAAGATTAGAGGTAAATCAATAAACCATTGAGATTGACATCAAAAATCGATGCGTTAGTATTAGTAATACTGTACTAAATTACAATTACAGATGGGAATGAAAAACAGAAGAAAATGTAATATAATTAAATTATTATCAATAGATGAATAAAATTAATACCAATATAATAATAGAATAAAGTAATGAAATTTTACATAAATAATGAAAAATAAGTACATTTGAATTCAATATATTAGATTAGATGAAATACAATTATGCAATATATATATATATATATATATATATATATATATATATATATATATATATATATATATATATATATATATAAATACTTTGTTAAACTGGTAATTAGACAAAACCTGAAGAGATTGATCAATACTATTGCAGAGAAAATATGTGTCTTATTTTTATGACCGTTTTATCTGTTTGATTACATATGTTTGAACAACCATTTCTCTAAGATCTGACGAGGTTGTTGGATCGTAAACATAGTCCAACATCTGACCCATATGTAATCAAACAGATAAAACGGCAATATTAATAAAACACACACACACACACCCACATATATATATATATATATATATATATATATATATATATCATTATAATTATATTCTACGCAATATAGATAGATTAATTTTAAATAATAAATTTACAAAATAATAATTAGAATATTTTGAGTAGTGTATATAAAATTATTCAATTCATTATTATATCAATTAAAATGTCAGTGATTTTATTGGAAAAAATCAAATGGCATAATTAAAGATACAATAAGTTTCCTCATTGCCATCATGGAAAAGTACATTTTCGTTTCTTTATTTTTAGATTGAGAGATTCTATTTCTTATGACGAGTTAAGAGCAGTATAGATTGATTCACTGATATAATAAATAAGTGAATGATTTCGCGCTACGAAAAAGTTTCTGTCAAGAATTGTGAATGTCAACATAATTAAAATAATAAATTATAAGATGGTCAACATTATGAAATGTTGAATACAAACTCTTTTATATTAAATATTTTGCTCTGTACTTACATTTAGCTTCATTTAATTTATGATTTCTATGTGAATATAGTCAATATGTTATTTAAAAATCATATTTCTACAGAAAAAAACACTTATGAATTTTGGGGAGACACCTCCAACATGAATGTTGGGGAGGCACCTCCCCCGTATACAATATAAGAACCATTACGAACGGTAAAAATAAAACGAGAGATATCAACGCTTCTGATATTTCTATCTTGTAATAAGCCATATATACCTTAAATATTTCAACTCTGTTGTTTTCTTTTCTACTTAATAGTCACAACATTCCAAGCTCCGAAGGTCACTGGATGATGGAGGTTACGAATGCAGGTAGGTAGTGTAGCATCGATAATAGTGTAAATTTACTCGGAATTTTATTTTATGGTGACGGCTCAACAGGAACATTTTTACGTTTGAATAGAAGGCGATCATGGTGTATTCAACTGGGAAGAAATGGCTGTGGAACCGTGTGCCACAAACAAGCCATTCGTGAGAAAAATAAAAAGTTTGTTCAAGAAACCTGCGTTTATATTTAGACAGAGATTTGGCTGAATCATATATAGTGATTATAGCTAGTTAATTCTTGTTGTTATAGTTTGGTAAAATGTGCCAATTGTCGAGTACTTGACATAAAAATTGTGATAGAGCAGAGACACCTCCACGACGACTCTTCTTTGAAAAATTGTTTCAAGGAAGATAATAAGACATCATCTACTAGGCTTGAAGACGGGTTTGAACACTTTAATGCAGAATAGTACGAACCAAGTAGTTCCTATCTAGGTATGACGGAAGTACTCTATCTTACGACGAAACATGCCCATTATACAGAAAGAGGAATGCATCGGCAGTGATATATTTACTGAAGCGACAGAGTGATTTAACCATTGTTCTTGGGATTTAGGAGTCGATATTATATATGTGTTCTATCTGAGACCAGGGACGAAGGTCAGTCCTAGAAGCTTTTCAATACCAGAGCCATTCATTTAAATTGGTTTTGTGGTCGGAATAAGAGCGATGATGATGAAAGGAGAGAAGCTTGCTTTCTATGCATTATACTTAACCAACCACATTTCTACGCAACTGCGCTACGTTCTCAATATTAGAAGGTAGGGAGCAAGAAAGCACTGGTCATTCCTGTATGTTTAGCCGCCGATGTAATTGTAGTGTCAACGGCATAAAGGTATACAAACGATCTAGCATTGTTATTTTGGAGATCATTGATGAAGACTCGAAAGAGGGATGAGTATGAAATTCTGGGGGGACGCCAGCATGAATACAATGAATTTCTGATTTGTATCCATCAAGGACTATACTTAAAACCCTGTCTGAGAGAAATGATTTAAGAACTGAGATGACATTTCCAGTTATTCAATAGCTGGAGATCTTCTAATGTAGACTATGCAACACTCAAATCCATTGATATGGCAAGAGATGTTGCCACCCCGTCGAGAGATTCACGAATCCTGTGTGATATAATAGTATGTACATCGGGCGTTAATTTCGCAAAACTAGGGACAAAACTATTATGCCTGTCACTGAGCATTTTTAGGTGGTTCACCCATACTCTTTTTATCACAGATTCCAGCATCTTACCTATGACGTACAGCAGACTGATTACTGTAATGCGATGAAAATGGCCGATCCCTGGAATATTTCAATACTAGGAAGACTGCTTATTTTCCAAGGTATTGGGATTCATTTCTCTTACGACAACGTTTAAACAGTTTTGTACGTGTTGGGGTTATTTAACTAGATATTGTGGTATGTTGGCAATACAATTACTTTATTGTCAGCCGCATCCGTCTTTCTGTCTACAACATCTTGTTGCCGAGAAACTCGAATTTGTAAAGATACCTCCAGCACATGTATTAAACAAGAGCTCGCATCCAAAAAATAAGTATCAACAAGAAAATCTGTTTTCCAAAGTAAATTAAATTAACTTGTGATTATACACTGAAAGTAGCGAATAAGAAACTCCCGGATAAGAATACTTTTTACGGGGACAAAGAAAATTGATATAAAAACTCTACTTGAGAACAGAAAAAATTAAACTGAGATAGTAAATCGAAATATTTGTTTTATCTAACCTAATGACAAAATTAGCTGTTCAAAGTTTCACAGGTAAGGCGTACAGTAAAATATCGTTTCCGGCAAAGATGATATGTTACACCGTTGAAAATTTTGCGTACATTTTCGATGCAGTAAAAAAAACCGATGCTTACTTTTAAGAATATGATGGTCTTTTTAATATCGAATTCGATGACTGGTCTGATTCAAATCAGAGTACTCTACTATAACGAAAGTAAGGAGCTGCGGAACACGTCGTTCATAGATTAAATCCTTGGTTAAAACACAAATCAGGATTTCGCTGAAACCTTGAAGAAACTATATTTTCAGCTCAATACATCATAAATAGGAAATTACTTACTTTGTTATGCGGGACGAGTAAAATTATGTAGCGTTCTCGTGGTTCGTAAACAAGCCTCGCAATGAATTAAGACAAGCAAAACCGTCGACAGATGATGTAAAATGTCTCATTTTCGCTTATCAGATTTTGATCGATAAAATGATGAGGTTAGACAAACATTACTAGAGATCATTAGTTCGAACCAATTAGCACGCTACATACACCTTTCAAAGTATTGCGAACGTGAGAAACAATTTTAAAACATTTTGTCATATGGATTTGCAATGAAAAAAAATGCTAATAATCCTTGAAGTAAGCCGTCAGTTGAACGAAATCTCAGACAAAATATTTGGCCAATACGTAATAGTCAGGATAAAGCAATTTAAATACACATTCGACGTATGAAATTGGATACATAAAAGAGAATTAAGACACAGACTTTACAGAAAACAAAAATGTCAGACAGCTTAGAGACCAGAATAATAATTTAATTAGGGAATTATTTTTACGGTGAATGTGAACAGGATAATTAAATTAATTAATTTCTTTGGTAAAAAGTCTTCAAATGAGACCACCTTGCTTGCTCAGCAGTTTACCCGAAACTCTACTTCGAACTACTTCTTTAGACACTACCTCTCAGCGGACAGTAACAGTATATCATTTTAAAAGCACCCTTCCGAAGTACAACATATCATATGAAAAACCAAGGAACCTCAAAAGTAAGTTGATCTGATCTTATTCCGGTTGCACTATTAAAAATACGTCTCTTTTATGCTGCATTGTAACAAGTACTTTAATGATTTTTGCTTTCTTGTCTGCTGTATAACCGCTTCTGTGGCACCACTTTCTAAGCACTCTGATGATAGAACTGATGCACTCAATTATCGTCCCATCAGGCTCCTCTATATTTGCGCCCAAATATTTGAATCCATAATTAATCAAGCTCTGATCCACCACCTTAATGCTGCTAAACGTCTGAACGACCAACAGTATGGATATAGACAAGCCTGTTCTACTGTATCCCAACTGTAATCTCTTAACGTATATGCATTGCACTAGATAAAACAGGAGAGGTTTAGGCAGTAGTCCTATATATATATCTAACTTTTTTGACAGGGTATGGCACGATGGTCTTCTCGTGAAAACAAAACGATATGGTATTACTGGACTAATATTTACTTTTATTAAGTCCTTCTAAAATAGAAGAGGAAGCGAGACTGTCCTCGATGGTCGTCGGTCAAAACAATATGCTATGAATGTAGGTGTACCTCAGACGCCGATTCTTCGACCTTTATTTTTCCAAGAATTTATAAATTACCACGCTGATAAAGTAGTCGTACAGTTGTATATTTGCTGACGGCACCACACTCTTTAACTGACACCTGAAGAAAACGACAGAACACGTACCGAAAGCAATAGCATAAATCCTAGATGACGTCATCCGTTCTGTGGGGGAACCGGCTAAAAGTAAATGGGCACCTTAAATGTTGCCAAAACTAATCTCCGGTTTTTGATAATTACAAGAATTTTTATCAACCAATAATAGCCCTGAAGTAGTAGTAGTAGTACTGCTACAACAATTACTACTAATACTATTACTACTAATAATAATAATATGCGTGGTTATGTGTGTATATATATATGTTATGTTGTAATTGCTTGAATGTAGTATGCATTCCGATGAGTTCTCCGCCATAATTTTAGTAAAAATAGACAGAAAATACATAGAAAAAATAGTTACAGACAAAAGATGGCATACTGAACTCACCAAATAAACGCATCGAGTAGAAGACATTTGCAATATTTTATTTCTCAAGAAATAAAAAAAAGAAAAAAAGATGGAGTAAATAATGGGCAATATAAAGTCTCATCTTTCTGAAAACAATGGCGCTGTTTGCATGGCAGTCTAGAAGGATTAACCGCGGTACCTCGATTCTCCTCTCACTCCAATTTACATCTATCACACCATTCAACACAATTTCCTTTTGCAGACAGAATCTATGCTTGCTGCTCTGAAAATCACCTATTCTCATGTTCCTGATATAAAAAGCCCAAATACATCGAATGCGCGTGAACATGCCCTCATATCTATTATAATAAAACAAATAAAATCTTTTCGGCGGCAGTACCGCCAGTTGTCTTTAAACACTTTAATAAATGCCTAACCGAATTTTGCTATGCTGTCTTATTGCAATTATTTTTGCCCAACTTATTTTAAATAATTCTGCTGAAAAAAATGTCCAGCCTGATAATCGCCTCATTAACCTCCTTCCTCTTTTTGCTAAAATAAGGACCACTTCATAGATAATGAATAAATTTGCGATCGACAGTATCGATTTAGGCAAATTCGATCTACTGAAAATATCCTAACTGTAAACTCTGATCGCATATACATTACATTACATAAGACTGCCAGCTTTTTCAGTAAAACTACCGATATCTAAGACAATCGACAAGGCTTTACTCGGATGTTTTGTCGTGAGGATTTTATGCTATAATATTACTGAACGAATACAAAAATTAAAAACACCAGTTTAAACAAGATAAAAATCCACATCTCCCACGATTGCTCTTGCATTATTACATAGTATAAATGCGACTGTGCTACAAAACTGGATACTGGAACTTTTATTGTTCCTGATATTCATAAATGACATTACTGATTACAAAACGCTTTATAACAGACAAGAAGCAAAACGAGTGAAGACATATAACAATTGTAGAAATCTTAAAGGAGGACAACCAGTCAGTTCTTGACTATGAACTACACAGATGGTAAGCTAGATTGTTTCTTTTTTTTTCTTAGCTTATTTCTTTTAATTATTTGAAGAAACCCAATAAACCAGTGTATGATATGACTAATAATTCACAATTTATAAGCTTTTCGGTTTCATATCTTTGATTAACATTCACAAGTATAATAAATTGGAGCTGAACATTGCAGATCATTTCACAGATTTCTTCAAGGCACATAAACTCCTCTAACAAACTATACAATTACACACATAGAGAATATCCAATATGATATCAAGACTACAATTCGCCCAGACACAGAGTATGATTGCTACATTTGGCCAATGGTGCTTGTGTCTGGTTATTATACAGAACCCAAAAGGATCTTCACGCCAACAATAAGAAACCAGCATCTATACCATTGGCAAAATGTTGCATCACTGTGCATGATTTACAAATATTTTAATGGAATATGCTCAACGAAATAATATCCGTTGTAGTCTTTCGACTTAAATTCCCACCGACTAATTAAACATATAGCACAATTCTCCTCCTTACACCGTAATGATATGTCGAAAATCCTTGTATGTCCATTACAGGGGGGGGTCTCAATTATTAAAATTTTGAATTCTCGTCAGAGTTTCTTCTTCGCTGACTTTACTAGAATGTGTAATGAGAAAAATACAATCTGCTGCTCAAATCCCTTCGTATGAGCACAGTAGAATTTGTTCAAAGAGGTGTTGTATCTTGTTCGAAATTCAGTAACAATAATATATATACATATGTATGTATATAAATGTATATATTTGTATGTAAAAATATACATATAAATATATATGATGATTGCAACGTCTTGTCAGACGAGTGTCACTCGCTCAGACACTTAAAGTCCATGCTCCCAAAAATGACTTTTTTTTAGTCCTACCAGTGAATTCACACACTCAAGCAGGCATGCCACTGAAGACGGCCATTGAGATCAATTATTACATGCTTCCAGCATTTCAAGCTTTGACGCGCCACAATTTTTCCATCGCCACAGGACCATTTTAATAGAACATGCCTGAGGTAGTATCTATACACAGATGATGTTACAGAGTCTTAGCTTTGTACGACCGCTGAGTATCTCTCTGTGTTCAAAATGTTGGGATCAAGCAACAAGCAAGAACTGGATAGCCAGCAACAACTGCATATCAACTTAATTCGGGTACTGGTCTCCCGCTTTTTGTTTATTTTTTAAATCAGAGATTTGCTTCTCCAAGAAAGGTTGTCTTCACCGCGGCTTACGGGAGTCCTCTCTATCCCAACAAACACATACATACACATAAACGCACACAGTGCTAATTGGCCGTTGACCACGAAAAAGGGTTCATTCGGCGAATGATATATATATATATACATGTATATATATGCATGCATATATATACATATATATATATATGCATATAAATGTATAACAGTATATCGAAGGACATTGTAATAGTATGTCTATATATTTATGTAGGTGAACTGCATTGAGAATTCTGCCATTTTATTTAAGTAATCAATGGAATTTCTATTAGACCATTGTTTACCAATTATTTATAATAATTACAAATGGAAATAGTGAATATATTCATTTTATTTGCCTTATAATTGTTAATTAAAACAGAATAGTTCCTCTATAAAAAAGAGGGTGTAACTCACTCATCATACATACTCATACATGAAAGCCTACTACAAAAGATTTCCAGCTACGGTATAACTGGAAATGTATTCTCGATCATTAAATCATTTCTCTCTGATAGGCTCATAAGAGTAGTGATTGATGGGCAGAAATCAGAGGCCCACGGTATTAATGCTGATGTCCCTCAGGGGTCAATAATGGGCCCAACTCTTTTCCTGATCTACATCAATTATCTCCCAAAACACATACTAAAATCCTTCGTTGACATCTATGCTGATGGAACGACCATCTACGGCAACACATCAAACGCTGTAAATTATGATGTTCTCTCTGATTCTATCTCATCTGATCTTGAGCGCGTGGTACAGTGGGGAAAGAGGTGGCTGGTTACCTTTAATGCATCTAAGACCAAGCTCCTATCCTTACATCATAAACGCTCTGATACCAATTTGGCATCAATTGAAATGGCTGGCTCTCGTCTTATCGTTTTGATAAGCTTCTGGGTTTGACCTTTACTCCTGATCTAAAATGGAACACATACAGCAAGTCTGTGGCCAAGGTCGCTGGGAAAATGGTGGGATCCTTCTACCGCTCCGGAAGATATCTCACTACTGATGCAATTCTCTATCTATATAAGAGCCAAGTACGTCCAAAGATGGTGTACTGCTGCCACATCTGGACAGGAGCTGCTAAAACAGCCTATCCTGCCTTGACAGATTACAAAATAGACTTCGTGACTAGGTGGGGGATGTCCTTTTCTCTTCCACGCAACCTCTTTCCCACAGAAGAGACGTAGCGAGTCTGTCTTTGTTCTATCGTTATTTCCATGGCAAGTCCTTGTCTGAGCTCCATTCTCTGGTCCCCCCTTGCCAATCTTTTTCCAAAAACACCCGACTTGCTGAAACCACCGTCAATAATTTTCCCCACTCCTTATCTGTGCCTAAATCAAAACGTAGATTCCACGAACAAAGCTTCTTTCTTAGAACTGCACGCATGTGGAACTCTGTTCCGCTAGCCTGTTTCCCTCCCGACTTTAACCTGGATGTCTTCAAGTCCAAAACCAACAAATTCCTGATTAACCGCGCCCCTAAGCCATGACACCTTATCAATTCTCCAATACTATTGCTACATTATCCAATTGAGTACTGTACACACAATAACCCTTATCCCCGAGTAGTCAGTGGGCCTTGATAAAAGAAATATGTTATATTAAAATATAGGATAACTAGATATCTTTTTAAGAATGCTTATGAGTTTTGTTTCTCAGTCTAAAACATCCGCATAGTAACAATACTCATAGAACAAGCTGGGAAAATGCATTTTTCAATCAGGTGTATTCTTGCGCAATTGAATTATGTGCAAAACAGAATTTTAATTATCTGAACGTACTTTCTCACACACTTAGACGGATTGAAAAAGTGTCTAAAATTCATCCCTAAAGATCCACAGAGCATCGACGTCTTTCTACTTTATCTCGACGCAATGTTGAAACTCTACATTGTTTAAGACATGCTTCAGCCGAACAGTTTGTTCTTAGGTTTTTTTCACATTACAGTCGGTTGAATTATGTTTTATAACTTAAAATATTAGTGCAATATTCTTTCATGAACATATTTCGAGCATGGTTGTTCGATATAACTGTATAATGTACTTTCCCTTGAATGGTGTATGTATTTATATAGAATAGGTAATAGGTAATGTATTTATATAGAATAGGAGAATAGGTAATAATAATGCTTAAGTAACTTGTAATTAGAATGAGTTTTCATCAACAACTGATGCTTTTATTTCGTATCTATTGTGTGTAAGCCATAGACAGAATTAAAACGGAAGATTACAAATAAAAAGCAAAAGTAAAAGAGGATGAGTCGGAGTCATATGGAATGGAGATGAAATAGTTAAACGCAAATTAGTAATGAAATAAACCCATATGCTTCAATTTAAATTGTGTGTAACAAAGAAAAATGGTGTGAAAGCTAAACATCAGTGACATTAAAAAGTTGGTTGGTTGTTTTTGTTTTACGGCATATCACCCCTTTTCGGGTTATTAAATGCCGAATCCAAAGATTTTTTTAATAGAATATATTTGTTGTTTTCATGTCGGTTTCTATTTAACCCATAGTTGGGACCCTAACAGGTACTACCACTCCGGGGCAGAGTGGACCTGGGAGCAATGGTAATTAAAGGGTGGCTCACCACTTCCCAAAGCCCACAAGCTGGGGCCTCACCACTGGATATAGTCTAAGGTCATATTCAGGACTCCCATTGAGGGACTTTTACCCTCTGCAGGGGGGGAGCAGTCGGCGTATTCTAATGCCCCACCGACAGGGCCGATATTAAAAATACTATGTTTTACATAAGTATAGCTTCTCAAGTAAACATGGAGGAACATATCAAGATCGTACTTCACAAACGTATTTGACGCTATAACAATTGGCTTGCTGCAAACATTCTCTCACGTTTATAATTTTCGTTTAAAGTTATAGCAGAAGTTACAAAAAAAGTAAATGATTAACAGGGTTTAAAGTAATCAACAAGCAGTAACATGATCTGTTTGATCTTTCTTGCGAAGTAATAGACGTTTTCTTTTCTTCCCACCAAAGTTTTCAACAATCAATCATTCATAGAAAATATTATTCATAGCCGTTTGCTTAGAGTCGTTCACTGAAATTACTTGCCTCTTTTTATGTGTGCATTTCTTGGTGTTTGTATACATTTCATACTTATTTAAAATAACTTCCTGTTTTGTTTTCTTTTATCCCACGTTAATGGTTTTCTCTTTGTATTTTCTGATGTATCCGCTTATAATGCACCTTCTCCCATGGATTAGGATGTCTATTAGATAATGCTTTTGCTGTACGTTCTCCTTAACAAAGAAGGTGGGTAAACAAAACTGTAGATACCTTCATTTCCACACTAATATCCTCTGGCTCTAAACTTCTGTTTATCCACCTTTCGTTGCCTGTTCCTTAATAATTCAATTTATATACATCTCTCTCTGCCCCTTTCACCCTATCTCAATCTCTCTATCTCTCTTTATGTCTGTCTGTCTCTTCCTTTCTCCCCCATCTTTCTCTCTCTCTCTACACACACACATACACCCACTTATATATACATCTATATAACTTACTAACTAGCTCTACCTACGTATTGAGCACAAGTAAATAAGTTTACGCATAAATTTATACTTTCGTATATTAATTTTATGTCAGTAAATTAATTAGTATATATATATATACATATATATATATATATATATATAGAGAGAGAGAGAGTAACAGATAGATAGAGAGAGAGAAAGTGAAAGAAAAAGATAAAGAAAATCAATCATACGGCATTGATCCCGAACGTAACAAGTACTTTCGGGTAAAATAAGAGATAATACAAGCGTGGGATTACAATGTGACGTTAATTCTCGATCATGTTTAAAGGCGCGTTTAGTTCTGAATAGAGACCAAGGAACGCCGCTATGGAAGGATCCTATATATATATATATATATATATATATATATATGTGTGTGTGTATGGGGGTATATATATGCATATTTATATATGCATATATATATATATATATATATTAATATATATATATATTAATATATGACACAATTCTATATTTCATATTTAAAGATGTTGAGAATCTTATTGTTAATTTTTTTGAGTACGTGGAAATTATTAACAACAGCGTTTTCGTATGGCAGAACTATTTATGTAATTACTATGTACACTTTTTGGATTAATTTTTTCATTAACTCATCAGAAGAAACAGCAATTATCAAATTTAAAAGAAAATAAGGGATATGTGCATGATTAAAAAATCCGAAAATTAGAAGAGAAATTACAATTATTTTCCAATTTGTTACGCCGTCATCAAATGTTATAATATAAAGATCGCGTAACACATTACTCATACAGTTTTAGACCCAATTAGCTTGATAATATATTGTGGTTAATTGGGTAATAATAAATTAACACAGTTGAATTTCAATGGGATCTACACACGACTAGAAATTGTCAAAATAAGGTGTATATATTTTTTTTACAGTTTCATCTTTGACATATAATCCCATTTATAATTACACATTTTCCTTACTTAATCGAATAATTTAGCGTGCCATACAAAAATGTCAAATTTGTTAGAAATTTCGGTATTATATACTCATACGAATTTTATTCAGTAACCTGATCTTCAGAAATGGTGTTTCTAAATATTTGTGAGGAGAATTTGTTATCTGTATCATTTGAATTCATCGGACTACTGTTTTAATCGTACCCCATTTCTGGAGAGTATATCTTGGACTGATGACATAATCCGCATCCAAGAATACCCGGACATATCCTATAAGAAAGAATGTAAGGTGGTTAAGTCTCGCCAGATAAAAACATTGGACAATCTAAACGCTAAGGACGTAAGACTTCAGGTCCACTATATACCAATATAAGCCATCGTCAACTAACTCTCGCTGAGGAATCAGTACTAAACAAAGGTCTCATCTTCGCAACAACTATCAAGCGAATTCCATACTTTGATATAACAGCTACAATAGCAAAGACAGCTTTAAAAACAATCCGAAGCACAAGAAGATAGCTAAAGTGGAAAGTGAGACAAGCACTCGACAAGACAAAGCCTCACAAACCCGAACCTCTCAAAAGAAGAAGTATTGCCTACAAAGTCCCTGCGCTGTTACGATGTTATCATAATACAATCAGCAGACAAAGGCAATGTTATTGGAGAGAGCGGGATATTCCAAGAAATTGGCTGATTTAATAGAACCTTGTGTCAACTGTAAAGTGAAAAAGAATCCGACCATGAAAACGGAAAGGAAGCTGTCACAGATCTTTAGTAAGAATAAGAAGCTATAACTACCAGCAACATACAGAACACTAGTACATCATTAGTTCGTCACCACCCGCATACTGCCTCCCTAAGATACACAACAACCCTATTCTATTAAGGCTCATTGTCAGTGTCCGAGTTCAGCATGTCCTCAATTGAACCGATTTCTAGTAGATATAACCATCAAAATCATCGGCAAGTTTACATCATACGCAATACTTCGTAGAAATATTAAACACTGCTCTCATTCATTCCAAACAAATCGTGAGTCTAGATGTAGTAAGTCTGGTCACTAAAGTACCCACTATGAAACTTTGATCGTGGTTCACGAGAAGCTGACTTCTGATGCCTTAGTGAAGTAACGCACTTGCGTCCTAATTGAAAATGTAATGGAGATGTTGACCTTTTGTGTTGATAGTACATAATCCGTGATATATATATATATATATATATATATATATATATATATATACATATATATATATATATATATGATGAATGCAACGTCTTGTAAGACGAGTGTCGTCCCTCAGACATTTAAAATCCATGAGCCCAAATGCCTGAGGGAGTATCTATACAAAGACGATGTTACAGAGTCTTAGCTTTGTGCGACAGCTAAGTCTCTCTCTCGGATCAAAATGTTGAGATCCAGCAACAAGCAAGAGCAAGATAGCCAGCAACAAATTAAACTGCAGACCAGCTTAATGCGGGTACTGGTCTCCCGCTTTATGTTTTTTTTTAAATCAGAGATTTGCTTCTCCTAGAAAGGTTACCTTCACCACGACTTACGGGAGACCTCTCCACCACAATACACATATACACACACAAATATACACGGTGTTAGTTGGCCGTTGGCCCAGAAGAAGAGTTCATTCGCCCTTTGGAAGCTCGGTATATATATTGGCAGGAAGAAGGATTGGCGACGGGAGATCTATTATCCTCTGCACTGTTCAATGAATACATGAACTACTTTGAGGAAATGTCATTAGTATCAAAACAACTAAACCCTTCAATGGGGTTGCTATATACAGAAAACACATTCATTTTCTGGCCTCATTAGGAAGATGTTTAAACATTACTAGACCATGTGAACTCGACCCGTCCAAATATATAGTTCACGATTAAAAAAAAAAACATAGCAATACATTATCTTTCATAGATGTGCTGATAACCCGCACTGGTTATCTGTATAACGAAAGCTAACTTGCACTTGGCAGTACCTAAACTTCAATTCTCACCGTCCATATAATGTACACAAACAGGAATGCATATCAAGAAAATATGGACAGTTTAAGAGAAACCCTCAACCGAAACACCTATCAACATAGCATGATATCAGCTCCAAGAAATCTGAACCAGACATAAAAGAGAGACCACTAAGAAACCCACCCCACATCCTCGTGTAGATGAAACGCGGAATATTGTGTGTAGCTTAATTGTCATGTATATTTTATGACTTACTACATTGTTCTACCTATGTAGTGAGCAATCTTGAAGTAAATACTTAAAGTTTACGGATAAAATTATACTTTCGTATATTAATTTATGTGATTAAATGAAATGGTCATATATATATATATGCATATATATATATATATATATATATATATATATATATATATATATATATATATATATATATATATATACAACTCAGATCAGTTTGCTTGATTGGGAGTTTAAATCGAATTCCGGTTTCCAAAATTTTGTCTGAGTACCTACCTATTTTTACTTATTTCCCGGAATAAGTCCGATATCAAAATCTAGCGCTGCCGTTCAAAGCATACTCGATGTCAACGTTTTGTTTGTACTTATTTTAACCTGCTTTCCTTTGAAATACATGCAATCTATTCTCGTTTAGTTAATAGAAAAATACTGATTTACATCAAAATATTCAATATATAACCATAATAATACTTATTACCATATTTTCTGCTTTTAGTAGAATTCCTGTGGATTCTGACGATTCATTATTTTCCAGGCCTTACTTAAAATTAAATAAAAATATTTTCTCTTCAAGATGTGGAGAATTGGTTTTAGTATTACTTTTAATATGACCACAATAATTTTTAGGAGTGCTTGCAGTAGATCTGAAGGCTGTTTTTTTTTCACTTATTACTTAAAAAAAACAAACTTTTAACATTTTATTTAAGACAATAAAAAGCTAATATCCGGTTATATTTTGAACATTTTCCATATTGCCTCTTAAGAATCGGAGGGTAGACTAAATAAATAATGTGGGAGGAGAGAGCAGATCGAATTTTCTCAATACGCAAAGCCCCCAAAAAAGATGAAGGCAGGGGTTGCTTAGGGAGTCCACGTCAAATCGGTGCTCTAAGTTCGTTCTGAAAATCGGGGATAGAATTAATAGAACGTTTTATGTAAAAATAAAATTCCTTCCAAATCTTTAAATATTGATCTTTTTTTTTCATTTTTTAATAATCTGTAGCGTAGTTTCCAATACTCCGCAGAAATACTTGAAAACATCCGAAAAAGAGGTAAACAATAGTTAGAGGGTTATGATTGTCCATGTGCACCTACATATTATTAAAAATTGATTTTCTCTACCCAAGGTATGCGTGATTAAAACTAGCCATTGATTAAAAAAAAAATAACTTGATTTTTCGTGTCCAAAATTATTTATTTAGGATTATGTAACATGCATTTTTACTTGCAAGTGGAGAGTGTTTACAACCATTAAAAATAAAAATAGAAAGTTTCCTTGATGAAAAACATAACTACTTGATCAATTTACAGATTTAAGCATTTTTATTCCGAACTAACCAAGCGTATTTTACCTCCTAAAATCAATATTTACTTTCATGGAACTAATACGGTTCGGTCTTTAAAGATAATAAAAAAGGAGGATTTTTTTATATTATTCATTTAACATTTAGCAGGAAGATAACTTTCCTATAAAAAATTAACATAAAATGAGACCCCAGTTCTTGTCGACGTAGCGAGACAGGTAATCGATAGCAGTTTTTTGAAATTTGTTGGATGTGGTGGATGCAGAATCGAGAAATGGAGTTGAGCTGGCGTCAAAAGTAAAACATGTGTAAGAAAATCGTAGAAACCCCTCAGAACGTGTGTTTGTGTGGGAGGTTCCATATTTGAAAAAAGTCTCAACGTTTAATATTAACGAGTTTAATAATTATTATTTCCTGATATTTGTAAGCGTGTTAACATACACACACAAAAGAACAGGGTGCACCTTTATAATGCACACACCCTCTTTGAAATTTGTATACATAATTTGTATATACATATAATTGTAATCAATAACCTTGATAACATTGTCTCAAATATACAATTTTTTCAACTGGTTTTGAAGGGAGAATTTATAAATATCAAAACGACGAATTTACAAATTCTCCCTTGAAAGCCAGTGAAAAAATGTATATTAGAAACCGTGTGGAGCAAGTTTATTAATGACAAGGATATTTCTAAAACAATGGGAACTAAATCATGTATGCTCACATGTAGTTAATAATAATTGGATACATAAAATTATACTATAGTGGTGATTTACTTATTTTATTGGACTTCTTCATAGAAAACCACATCAATATTATCAGTATATATATATATATATATATATATATATATATATATATATATGTGTGTGTGTGTGTGTGTATATATGGGTGTGTGTGTGACTGTGTGTGTTAAGATGTATATATATATGCGTATGTTAGTGTGTGTTAGAGTGTGTGTATGTGTTTGTATTTGTTAAATACATGGCCATATGTACAAAAGCGTCTGTATACGCATTTTTATCTGATATATATATATATATGTATATATATATATATATATATATATATATATATATATATATACATGTGTTTCTTTCTCCCTCTCTCTTACCCGCTCTGTATAATATATATATATATATATATATATATATATATATATATATATATATATATATATATATATATATATATATATATATATATATATATATATATATAGCGGTATTGTGGAAACATATAAAAAAACAGATAGATTGCGTAAATTTTAAATTCTTCGTATGTAGCCACGTATTCAAGCGTATATATATATATATATATATATATATATATATATATATATATATATATATATATATATATATATATGTGTGTGTGTGTGTGTATGTGTGTGTGTGTGTGTAAATGCGTGTCTACATACAACGCATTTAAATTTACGCCATCAATCTGGTTTGTTTATATGTTTCCATAATACCGCTGTAAAAGTAACGGTGTTTTAGAACCCGTTTTATGTGATAATTTATAACCATTTGTACTAACGTCTCGCCTTCGGTTTTAAAATAGGTGGCTTTCTTGTCTCATATCATTGACGTTTCTAAAAGATCTATAGTTAGAGAACACGCCCTATGCTTTTGACTATAAGTCTTAGTTGGTTCTGAAATAATGTGTAAATTATTAGCTTTCCGTAAGATGTATTTACTAGAAATTTTCTGACACTTTTCTCGGATAGCTCTTTTTCTAAACAATGTAATCATGCCCTGTGTTTTCGGATTTCCCTGAACCTTTAAGGAAAACGGATGTAGTTGTATATTTTTAATGATTCGGACTATTTTTCTTACTTCGAATATTTTTTTTCAAAGTGCTTCGCCAGAGTAAACTTACAAACTTCTTCAAGTGTATTTTGCTTAATCCGAGTATCTAACCATCTAACGCAACACTATTTCTGTTGAACTGAAAGATCTCGAACTAAAGCTTCCGGTCTTGAATATTTTCTGCCGTAAACGATGACTAGACAGAAGGCTTCAGAAATTGACAATCTTGTTCTCAGTATTACCTGCAGTGGAAATTGAACCATTTATTTGCCGTGTTAATGTTCAGCTTATATTTGAATTTTCCCTTGTACATAATTATTTATATTACAATAACATGCGGGCGATACTAAAATGTGCTAATATAAGAATATTGTTGCAAAGTAATCTCCATTTTTAACACACGCACAGACACACACACACACATACAGCTACACACACACACACACATATATATATATATATATATATATATATATATATATATATATATATTTGGTAGCGCTTAGAGCGGCTGCTCCATCAACAGTTGTAAAATATCGATGTTTGTAGTGCCATGTCGCGCATGGAAAGGGACCCTGCACTCATCCCCTGTGGGCTTTCCTGAGGCCACAATCCTGTGGGTGAGGACAGCTGATGGTCTACTTGTATTGCATGTCTGGTATTCTGCACAACTACTTGTCCAGCACCCCCTAACTCATCCACCCTAACTGAAAGTGTTAAATAAAATAAAATGAAATGACAGCTCAAACAAAAGTTACGTTTAAACCAGGACCAAACTCAAAGAAAACCAACCTGCCTCCTCCCTTGAGGCTTGCATTTACTAATATCCGCGGGCTTAGAACTAACTGAGATGATGTTGAGTCATTTCTCCTTGTAAACACCCCGGATATCTTAGCATTAAGTGAAACTAACCTTCACCCCTCCATTCCCTCTAATCACTTTAACATGCCTGGTTATCTCCCACTCTACCGTAAGGACTCGGACAGACATATGCATGGACTTGGAGTCTATATTCGAAACACCCTCCCCCTAACTAGAGAAATAAAACTAGAATCAGAGGGCCAGGCCTTTATGTGCTTCAGACTAAATATGCAACACGACATTAGCTACTTGTATTTTCTCTACCGCTCTCCCTCAAACCAAGACTGTACCCTAATAAACAAAGTCTCAGACAGCATAGATATAGCACTCTCTCTCGATACTAGAGAACAAATACATGTATTTGGTGACTTCAATGTCCACCACAGTAACTGGCTAGGATTCTCAAATCACACAGACGTAGCTGGTAGCGCAGCTCATAGCTTCTCTATATCTCATTCCCTATCTCAGTTGGTTACATTTCCGACACGTTTCCCAGACCAGCACGATCAACATGCCTCACTTCTAGATCTCTTTCTGACAACGGTTCCCAATAACTGTACAACAAATGCCCACAGCCCACTCGGGAATGCTCATCACGCTGTGATAATGGTAGGAATCAGCCTAAATTCTCGCCCTTAAACTGAAGACCCACTTCTCAAAACAACGAGGTATTACAAAAAGGCTGATTGGGAAGCCATCACGGAGCTCATCAGAGATGCCCCATGGCAAAATATATTTACTCTTCCAGCGGAACAGTGTGCAAATGAGACAACTGAATGGTTAAAAACTGCTATTGAAGCACATGTTCCCGCACGGAAATACTATAGCAAGCCCCACTCTCCCCAATGGTTTACTTCTGCTTGTGCAGCTGCCATTTGTCAAAGGCAGCATGCGTTCCGCAGATTCAACCGACATAAGTCCAGCTCAAATAAGCAGAAGTTTATAGAAGCTAGAAATAATTGTAAGAGAGTGATAGACACAGCTAAGACAGATTACTCTGAAACCACCAGAAAGCGCATCGAAGCACAGAAATTAGGAACCCGGGATTTTTGGAAAATCTACAACAGCCTAGTTAATAATGGGCAGTCAATTATTCCCCCACTAACAAACAATCATGAGGTTGCTTGCACGGCAACTGACAAGGCTAATCTGCCTTCCTGATTTTCCTCTGCGAACAGACGCCACACTTGACGATTTGAAAATCACCCCTTCTCAGGTACATGCTATTATAAAAAACCTAGAACCTCAAAAGCATGTGGACCAGATCTCATCCCGGCTGTGCTGTTAAAAAAATGCTCTGCCGAGGTTGCTCCAGTTCTGTCCAAACTTTACAATAGATGCCTTAACGAATCTTGTTTTCCCAACTGCTGGAAAACCGCCTCTGTGGTACCAGTTTTCAAGAATTCTGGTGAAAGAACTGACCCACTAAATTATCGCCCCATTCGCCTCCTCCCGCTTTTCGCCAAAATATTTGAGTTCTTAGTTAATCAAGCCCTAGTCCAGCACCTAACAGCTGCTATACTCCTGACTGACAAACAATATGGATTCAGGCAAGCCCGTTCAACAGCAGATATCTTAACTGTAGTTTCTGAACGTATATACCGTTCATTGGATAAAACAGGGGAGGGTAGAGCGGTGGCCCTTGATATATCTAAGGCTTTTGACAGGGTATGGCACGATGGTCTTCTAAGGAAAATTAGATCATATGAAATCACTGGAAGAATTCATAATGTAATTAAATCCTTCTTAAGTAATAGACAAATCACAGTTGTCCTCGACGCACATACATCCAAACAATAGGACATGAATGTGGGAGTACCTCAGGGGTCTATCCTTGGACCTCTATTATTCCTGATATCCATAAACGACCTCCCTGAAAATATTGTTTCGGAGATGGGTATATTTGCCGATGACACCACTCTCTATAACAGATATGAGGGGAAAACAAATGAACACATATCCAAGGAAATGGCAGAAACACTAGAGGACGACCTCCAATCCTAGTGGAATGGGGACAAAAATGGTTGGTCACATTCAATGCTGCTAAGACTAAGCTTGTTTCCTTCAATAACTACAAGAAACCTTCTCTACCACTAATAGCAATGGCCAAGAACACATTGCCTGAAAGTACTTCTTTTAAACTCCTTGGCATAACGTTTACAGGGAATATGAACTGGAATAGATACATTGAGAGCATTGCCAAGGCTGCTGCGAGGAAGGTTGGCTCCCTCTACCGTGCTAGAAAACTACTTACGCCTGCCAGTATCCTATACCTCTATAAGGCAACCATTCGCCCGTGTATGGAGTACTGTTGTCACATCTGGGCTGGTGCATCTGCTGCTTGTCTCTCGCTCCTGGACAGGGTTCAAAAAAGAGTCGCCAACCTGATAGGTCCTGAAGAGTCATCTAGGCTTCAACCTCTGTCCCATCGACGAGATGTTGCATCCCTCTGCCTGTTCTACAAATACTTTAATGGTGAATGCTCTGACGAACTGCAAACACTTGTACCTCCCCGACGTAACAACCCCCGACAAACCCGACAAGCTAGTAAGTCTCATCCCTTTACAGTAGAGATCCCTAGGTGCAAGAAAGCCTTTTACTCCAATAGTTTCTTCCCCAGAACTGCGGGTCTTTGGAACTCCCTTCCGGGATTCTGCTTTCCCAACTGCAATGATATGCAGAAGTTCAAGTGTAATGTTAACAAACATCTTTCTACTCTTCTTCCTTCATAATGACCCCGCTAATTAAGTCCCTGATAGTAGCCCCCTGCTTCAAAGTGGCACTGTGCCTTGTTTGGGGTGATAATTGAATAAAAAAAATATATAGTGAATATATGACAAAACTGTATTCCAGTGTTCATGATGTTTACCATCTCATATTTTATTACTTTAATTCACTTGCCATTTCAGATTCTTAACAGTATGTGTTTCGTAGCGCGGAATCAATCACTTCATTATTATATTAATTACTGACTCTTATTTGCTTTTAACTCATCAGAAGAACGACAACAATAAATCCGTTAAAAGGAAAAGTACTTTATTTCCTTTTAACGGATTTATTGTCACTATTTCTTCTAATGATTTCAGGGCAAAAACGATTATCTAATTTATATAATAATTAAGTGATTGATTTTTCGCTACGAAACAGATATAGTAAAGAATTGTAAATGTAAACTGAAATAAAGAACTAAAATATAATATGGTCAACATCATAAACTATGCAATATAGTATTTTGTCATTTATTCAATAAATTACTCTGTAATTACATTGAGCTTCGTAAATAAGGATTAGTATATATTATAATGAAATATAAGATATTTCCAACGAAATATATATATATATATATATATATATATATATATATATATGCACACACATATATGTATCAGAGAAAAGGAAGTTTTTTTTGTGTAATCCTAATATTATTTACCAGAAAATATTTACGTAATATTTTTTTTACAAATATTAACTAAACAATTAGACATTCTGTAAAATTTGATTCAAATTTATATATTTTACACGGTCAATCCCACATAGTCATTAATAAAGTCCACCCAGATATTTTTGGACTGATTACTGCAGAACTTTTACGTTTTAATTGTCGATACTGCCCTATGACATCGGCTTGTATCACCTCGGACTACCTTTTTTTTTTTGGTTTCCTAAAAATCGGTCAGCTACTGAATATTGCGGACATACATACTTAACTACCAGTGCCTCACATAAAATGAAGTCACGCGTGTAACGCAGCCTGTTTTATGCAACGTCAACAGATGCTTATTCTCTTTCTAACAGATTGATGATAGACCGATGATGGCATTTCGTCCGATGGCACATCGCAGCCATTTTCTGTAAATGGAAAGCGATTGATGTGATCAGTGGGCTGAGCATTCACCCAGAAACGCATACTTTGCTTGATGCGTCCAGTTGATTTGATTATGAGGCTCATAATAAAGCCTTCAGTTTGACACATTTGTGTAGATCCACATAATATAATGAGTTTGATATTAATTGCTATAAAAATTGTAGACATCATTCGAATTACATTACATCCTGATTCTATAATTCAGACGAAGATATAAATAGGATTCCGATCGGTTTGCAGAACTTACGGTAACTGTTTTTTGACTGTTTGCTTTTAGTTTCATGAAATACAATTTCCCAACGTTTCATGATTGTTTCATTCAATGTTTCAAATATTCTCTTATTTCAGAAATAACAGTTTACCATGAATAACATGCCGGTCTTCTTTATGTCTTCCACCGCTGAAACGACGATTCCGCCCTTTTACATGGAATACTGAACAAAACACGTTGTGGTAGGCATACTATTTTTAATTTTACGAAATCATAATTGACTTCTCATGTAATTGCTGTCTCCATGTTTCTACTTCCTTTTTTTCACCCCCATTCCCTTATTTCAAATTGGTAGCAATGCGCCGGCATCAATTGATTGTTTCCCTCCAAACTATTATTAAATTTATTTTCAGTTTACCCTATTTTAAACAAATGTAAATTATCGCACACCAAATATAATTAAATTAAAACCAAAAAAGAAAACGCAATTCCTTTTTCGAATTATGTACTCAAGTAAGCACTCCATTCTTACTTGATTAATATATGGTTTTCCAGTAAATCACCATTTTGAATTTTAAGCTCATTAATTAATTCAAAATAAGTAAAAAAGAACAAATGATATGTTACCGCTTTATTGTTAATAGTATTTCTTAGTAAACCATATTTTTCTTTTTTCGAATTATATATTCAAGTAAAAATTAAATGCAAATCCACGATAACCTTTACATTTAGTAGATTAAAAATTAAATTTGAGGAATGAAGTTAAAATATGATTTTTCCTTAAATATTTTTAAATTCGAAAAATATTTCGTTTTAATTTAATTTATTTTACTCTGCAATAATTTATACCAATATAAAATAAGTAAAACAATTAAAAAAAAACACACACTGCTAAAACCGTTTTCGGTAATAAAAAAAATATCTATTGATGCCAGCTCACTGCTAGGAACTCATAATAGGAGCGAGAAAATAAAGACAACAAAAACAGAGACAGCAGGCTAATGAGAATCCCAATGTAACTAAGAATATTTTTCCCAGGATTATTCCAGGTAAAAGTTATTACAGTAAGACTCAGCAGATTAAAATGTAAAATCTAAATAAATTTCCTAATGTGCTGCATACGTGTAGTTTCTTACTTCATTAATTACAGTAGTATTAGCAGTGTGGTATATTTGTTTTATCTATAAATGCTGTGAGAACGATTAAAAAATATATTAACATGTTTAATATCTCTAAACTCAGGACTTGACTTCATTCAGTAAAATTTATAGGAAAGCGTCTGCGGCTGCGTATATTCTTGTAAGTGTACATTTATGTGCCGCCTTATATAATGTCGGCTCTCAAATGTCTGGGTTTTACTTTTTAGTTGGCAGTCATTGGCCATAAATCACCTAAGGCCGTCGACTTAAATGGTTCTAAATTTCTGCACTCAAGTTCATTAGCATCTTAGTTCGAGCAGTATATTTCCACTTGCCAGCACCGACCTTTATTTATATAGGGTCTTGTTTTATTATTATTATTATTATTATTATTATTATTATTATTATTATTATTATTATTATTAT
This sequence comes from Euprymna scolopes, assembly GCF_053919585.1. Taxonomy (NCBI): domain Eukaryota; kingdom Metazoa; phylum Mollusca; class Cephalopoda; order Sepiida; family Sepiolidae; genus Euprymna; species Euprymna scolopes. The sequence continues at coordinate 140,239,478 of NC_136495.1, read as the reverse complement.
TATTATTGGCGTTGGTGTGTGCGGTGGTGGTGGTGGTGGTGATGCTGATGCTTTCACATCAACTTCTGTTCTCCCATTTCTTTGACTTCCTTCCTTCCTTTATTTTATCTTAAGCGCAGGAGATAAATTTCGTTCTTGGTTTTTATGGCTATAGAATAAACACAATCCAGCGGTTTAGATAGCTCTCCCAAGCTACCTGTGGTGATGCAGGTCAAATGTAAACTGTCACCACTGGTTTGAGTTTCTTAAGTGGTCGTAAAATATCCGTTCGGGATGTGAGCGTTTTAAACAATATAGAAAATTGAACGTCTCTACATTTAAATGTCACCAACGGATACGGTGTTTCATTAGGTTAATATTAGCGCATTATACACATATAGCTGATTTTAAAAGATATAAATTATTTTTAGTAATACTGTACATAGATTCCCTATGGCTGACTGGGATAGCTTCTGTACATTCATATATGACCTACCTCTGCATTCCATGTTTAAAAAAGAATGTGCCCTCTATAGTATAAGACCTGACCTAATGGTTAATTATAGGCATGGACCGATCAATACCATACAAAAATTCCAACAAAAATCTTACATCCAGCCATGGTTCTCCTCTGAATGTGCTGCTGCCATCGCGCACAGAACTCACTTTTTCCATAGCTACCGACGTAATAGATGTACTGAGACTAAAGCTATTTTCAGGACTGTCAGCAGCCACTGTAAAAGAGTAATAAAACATGCAGGAGAGTTATAGGCTCAGTCTGTTAAATCCAAAGTAGCTGAGCAGCGGCTTAGTTCCCGCCAGTTATGGCAAATAGCAAACAAGATCTTTAACAGAACTGTGCGTTCTATCCCAACTATCATCAATGGACCTGAGATCATCTCGTCAGCATCAGACTAGGCCAGATTATTTGCCAAGTACTTTGCGGCTAATTGTACCCTATGCGACAATAACCATCAACTCCTTGTATTTCCTCCTATAACAGACAACACGCTATGCAACATACAAATATCTGTGTGTGAGGTCGCCCAGCTAATCAAGAACCTTGATTCCAGTAAAGCAACTAGCCCTGAGGGCATTCCAGGTTTAGTGCTGAAAAAGCTCCAACCAAAACTTGCCCCCATACTTACAAAACTGTTTAAGCGTTGCCTAAAGGAGAAATGCTTTCCAACACCCTGGAAAACCTCATCAGTATGCCCTGTATTTAAGAATTCAGGTGATAAGTCATCTCCCTCTCAGTACAGACCAATAAGTCTCCTTTGTGTCATGAGTAAGTTGTTGGAATCAATATTAAATAAAGAAGTAATCAACCACCTCAACAGAAACAACCTTCTTAGTGACATGCAATATGGTTTCCGCTCTGCAAGATGTACAGCAGATGTGCTAACGGTGATATCACATAGGATTAGTGATTTCCTTTCCAGGGCAATTGCTCTTGACATATCGAAGGCCCTCGATAATGTATGGCATAAGGGCCTATTTCACAAGATTTCCAGCTACGGTATTACTGGAAATGTTTTCTCAATCATTAAATCATTTCTCTCTGGTAGGTTGATAAGAATAGTGGTTGATGGGCAGACATCAGAGGCCCACAGTATTAATGCTGGAGTCCCCCAGGGGTCCATCGTGGGACCAACTCTCTTCCTGATCTACATCAATGATCTCCCAAAACACATACTTAAATAATTCGTTGACATCTATGCTGATGTCACGACCATCTATGACAACACATCAAAGGCCGTAAATGTTCTCTCTAATTATCTCTCCTCTGCTCTTGAGCACGTGGTACAATGGGGTAAGAGATGGCTGGTCACTTTTAATGCATCCAAAACCAAGCTTCTATATTTACATCATCAACGCTCTGATCCCCATCTGGCATCAATTGAAATGGATGTCTCTCGTGTTGGAGAGGCTCCATGTTTTGACAAGCTTCTGGGTTTGACATTTACTCCTGTTCTGAAATGGAACATGTACATCAAATCTGTTGCCAGGGACGCTGGAATAATGGTGGGATCATTCTACGCTCCAGAAGATATCCCACTACTGATGCAATTCTCGATCTGTATAAAAGCCAAGTACGTCCAAGGATGCCACATCTGGGCAAGAGCTGCGAAAAACAGCCTATCCTGCCTTGACAGAGTACAGAATAGACTTCGTGGTTTATTGGGGATGCCCTTTTCTCTTCCCTGCAACCTCTCTCCCACAGAAGAGACGTTGCGAGCCTCTTTGTTTTATCGTTATTTCCATGGCAGCTGCTCGCCTGAGCTCCAATCACTCGCCCCCCTCGCCAATCTTTCAAGAGAAATATTCAATATTAAATCAACGCATAATTATGGTTTTTGGATGTTTAATTTATAATGAAGAGTGGAAGCCCATGTAAAATAGAGTAGCGGGAGTAACATTCACAGATGATTGTTGAATAACAATCGACACAATATTTACGTTTTTGAATGGCATTACAAAAATGGTTCGCAAAATATAAATCCTCTTTAGAAAATAATAGTTAAAAATACGCGTTACTTTATCTGTTTTACTCGATGAAAAACAGCGACGTATACTGTAAAATGCAATAATTGCACGAGTAAACGAAATATTTGAAAACCTTGGGGATGACGAGTGTTCAGTTTCAGTTTCCCCACATTAAACTGACTTAGCATTGATTTCTTTGAAAATCTAAAATAGATGGATTTTTATGTGGGATTATGGTCACATTTAATAAAATATATATCCCATAAAATAATTAAAATAGAAACTGCCTTTGGAAAGAATATTTATACACTAGCAGAAACCCATGTATCGGCGTTACCAAACACGAGCGACCATGACCAAAATCCTACCATCAAGGTTCAGGCATTGTCTGTTTGTGTAAGAAGGCAGGTCATTGTCTTTTACAGTCATCACTTGTTTTAGGGCGGTTAAATCTTAGTTTGGTGGATTATTTCCGGGTAGTGTCAATAAATTGCTGTCACGATTAGTGTCGGCTTTTTCATTGAACTAAACGGTCGGGCACGATTTTCAGTAGTGTGCGACATTGTTGTGGCGGTTAGTCATGTTTGGAGAATGTCACTTACGTTTTCCAACTGTTATTGTCGGTTCCTAGCGCTGAGTGTCGGTTATGACCAGTACCGCACTCACTATGACTAGTCTGAAATAAAAAAAAAAAATTGTTGTCTTCAATATTGAGCACTGATAGCATTTGGTGTTTATAGTCGGATAGTTGTTTTAGATCCATGCCAGTCACTATCGGTCATGACAGGTTAGATCCTATTGGACTGCTATGCAATAAATTAAAGTGTTTTCAATATTCCTGCACTCTGTAAGTAGTATGGTCTTCTAATGTAGTGGAGGGCAGTGTTTATCACAAGCAGGCACTGGATATAACTCGCGCACTCGCTGCTGCAATATCTGCGCCCATTCGCTATAAACTCCGATCAGAGTCAGACATGAACAATGCTCCACATTGTTCAAAGAAGTAAGATGTTCCAGTTATGCAGAATACACACCCTCCCATTGGTTATATATGATGATTAAGTGAAATGTAACCGCATACACTAGTCTGTGTGTATGAAAAGGGGCGTACTATTGTTAGCCATGAGGGTAAATTTCAAGATGACTATATCTGGTAAGGTTAGTGTGTGAAAAATATATGTGAACGTCCGTAATAGTTTAAACATCTTTAGTAATGATTTTAGTACGATCAATATCCTACATAAGTATTGTATAAACGTTAATCGACGACTAACTTCGAAGAAAAAAGGAATAATAAAAATAAATAATAGCAAACATGAGCAGAAAACATCCAATGCAAATAAAAAGTTCGTATTAGATGTTGGCAGATTTATTCGAAAGCTAGCAAATTCTGAAAGTATTCATTAATTAGATGAAGTATAACTATAAAATGTGAATTAAGCAAAATGTCTAAAAAAACGAATGAAAGAGATGAAAAATGCTAATGAGAATAATTATACTGTTCCCAAGTGTATCTCTTTCTCTCTCTCTCACTCTCTCTCAACACCCACGCACACATACATGCAGACACACACCTATATATATATATATATATATATATATATATATATATATATATATATATATATATATATATATATATATATACCGAGCTAAACGGCTATTCCGAACTAAATACAAATAAATATTTATTCTAAATATTTTATTATTATAACACATATTTAAACTTAAAATTAGTTTTATAGAATATTTACTTAAATAATCTCAATTAGAACAATTTTCGACATTGTCCGCAAAAAAAAGAAATAGCATGCATGCGTCCATATATAAATGCACTGCTTTACATTAATATTTCTCTGCCTCTGTCTCTGTCTGTCTCTCTCAATTGCTCTCTCTCTCTTTCTCTCTCTCTATGTATATATATATATATATATATATATATATATATATATATATATATATGCAGAAGTACACATAAAAATATGTGATCATGCACACACACACACACACATATATATATATATATATATATATATATATATATATATATATATACAGACATATAGGTATATATACATATATATGAATATATATATATATATATATATATATATATATATATATATATATATATTGTATAATATATACAGGGATTTACATTTATATCGGTAGTCGGTACCGACGGTTCAAAGCCCGGTAGTTGAGGACTGCTCTTAATGTCTTCCTCAGGCTCTCTTCAGCCGACTCTCATCTGTCTTTAACCGGAACCGGAACTCTATATATGCACACCATAATTTTTATTTATTTATTTATTTTATCCTTTATATTTTTTATTTATTTTTTTGTATGCTACTTTAATAAGGTAATAAATTTGAAGCAATAAATTAAAAAGTATGGGATGATGCCTTCTATATTATTATTTTTCTTTAAGCATCCCCCCTATCATTCAGTTTAAGTCTCGTATTAAAGCGTTTTAACAGTTCATTTTGAAGTTATGTATAATCTCGTTTAAAAATAGGGTAATAAAATTTAGATTGAAATAGACATAGGAAGTGCCCAGGGGATGGTATATACTAATATTTAAGTATCGCTTTGCTTTTAAAAACGTTTAAGATTTATTTTAAAATAATCTCTAGTTTCGTTTTAATTACGGTAATGATATTTAGTTAAAATATTTAGTTTTAATTACGGTAATAATATTTAGTTAAAATAGACTTAAAATGTGTAAAAATATAGCATATGTTTATATTTAAGTATCGTTTCACGTTTAAAATTATTTAAAATGTTATTTTAAAGTTATATGTAATTTCGTTTAAAAAACGGTAATTAATCTTAGATTGAAATAGGTCTAACCGGTGTCAAAAAATATATATAAATGTAAATTCCTGTATATATTATACAAAAAATATATTGCTCTTATTTCGAGAAAGGTTTTTTCCCCTAATAATAGAGCACTGTATGGGATTTCTTTTTCGAGCGTCTATGACTTGAAAATTATATTTTATTTTCATTTTTGACCTGTACATGTTTGTTAGATTTTTATAAAAAAAGAGGCATTTACTATTAAGATAAATATTATTTGTTTAAAATTAAGTGCGGATTATTATTATCATTATTGCATCATTGTATTAATTAATTTTGTTTTTATTTCTTGTTAGCCGTTGACAAGTGTCAGCGTCCTTACGAGTTGTCTACTATTTATCTATATCTATATATATTTATCTATGAATCTACTAGTTATTTGCTGTCTTCTTTATATTCTGAATTCTCTTACATTACTGTAGAATCAGTGATTTTAAGAAATAAATTAAATTTCTCAATTGTAATTCTTCTGCTACATAATAACTCGAGAAATAAAATGGCGTACAACAGAATACAGAACAAATATATATATTTTTTTAGTTATTTTTCATAGGAAAACCCCAATTAGAAATTAGTGCTAGCCTTAATGATGAACTCAACTATTAATACGACACATTTGCATGGGGAATATCAACGTTGGACGACAAATAATAAAAAAAATAATATAGAAAATACATGTCCGCCTTAGTTCTGTGTCAATAAAACCAACCGAAAGCCTCAACTCATACCCGGGAATAAAAATTAAGCACAAAGTTTATATATATAGACCCACATCTAACACAAACCCAATGCACAAAAGCTGCATGTATTTCAATGTGGAGTAAACGGAAAAATTCTGTGAAGGCCAATCTTTTATTTGTAAAAGTTATTCAAATTAGAATAATTATACTACTTTTTATACATCATATTAAATTTTGTTACTTTTAATACACATGACGGCATTACATTTTATAACTCTTATTATTAGTATATCAATATATATTCATTATTATTAGATTTTAAATTGCGTTTGTCCCTATACGCTTTTATACATAACTAGCAGGGGTGCCCGGCGTTGCTCGGGTGTTTGGAGGTGTATGCTGTGCAAAAAAAGCAAAAAAAAAACAAACAAAATGGTTAATTTTTAAAAACTTTGACCCCTATTATGACCCCTTAAAATTTGTAGTTTCGGGCTCAAATTACTTTATTAAGTTAGAGCCAGGTTCAAGAAACCTATATCTAAAATTTCAAGTGTCTAGACCCAAAATTGGCGGAGGAGTTTGGTAGAGTTCTCAAAAGTCAAATCGTTGAAATTTTACCCCTTAATAGCCAAATTTCTAGCTGACACGCGTCACATCGATTTTCCCAAATCTCAGTACCCGGTATTTCAAATTTCGAGTTTATAGACTAAAAATTGACAGAGTTATTGCGTAGGGAAATGTACACAGACAGACAGCCACATAGACACACAGACAGACAGACAGGCAGACAGACACGTTCACTTTTATAGATGTATAGATATAACTATTCATATGTTCAAATATGCAATAACACAAAATAAAGTAGTTTAATTAAAGTGTGCCGCCTGTAAAACCCTTACATATATATATATATATATATATATATATATATATATATATATATATATATATATATATATATATATATATATATATATATATATACTAGTGGTAGAACGATTCCCATATTTTTCCGACTCTTATACAATAATCTATTACATTCTAATAGTTTGGTGCAAAAAAATCTTGTTATTTGACGTGGAATTAAACGTCCAAAACGACTAATATTTGCAAGCTAATTGATATAAGATGTCGATACAATTTTCGATTCCCATTCTATTAAATGTTTTTTAATATAGAGTTGTTTTTGTAAACCTGAGTATCTGATATATTTTTTTGCAAAAGTAAATATACAAACATAGGTATTATTTTTAAATATTACTTTTACTGGTAACTAAAAACGAATACATATTTGAGAAAAAAATCATTATTAAAAACACTGAAATACTAAGTAAAAAAAAAATTACCATTTGTGATGGAAATAGGAAAACTGTCACAATTTTTTTTTTATTCTGAAAGCGCGACCGATACGAGAAAAATTCCCATGTTTTCGAATCCCGATTTGGATCAATCGTAAAAACACACACACACGCACACCCACACACCCACACACGCGCGAACACACACACACACACACACACATATATATATATATATATATATATATATATATATATATGTATATGTATATATACATATATATGACATTTATATACATATATATCTATATATATAATAAATTAAAATTGCCTATATTCCAAATTTTATGACGTTACCATCGTAAAAAAGTATTACTTTTAATTCCATGTACATTTATTATTCTTACATTATTAAATTTGTAATATTTTGCTATATGCTATGTAATAACAATGAGCTTCTAAACATATATATATATATATATATATATATATATACACGTTAAATATACACGTTAAATATAATTGAAAAAAGTAATATACGACGTATATATGGACATATATATATATATATATATATATATGAAACGATGTTCGTTCGTATATGTGATGTCTGCGAATATTTATGCAACTGGATCTTATGGCTATTTATTTGTAGGATTAAAAATAAATTCACAATACGTGAAAGAATTCAGAAAAAAAAAAAGATTTTCAAAAATCGTAAACCAAATAATAAGCCTAAAGAAGAAATACAAATAGAACAATTCGAAACTAATAACAAAAAAAATCATGAAACATATAATAATAAAAGAAATCTTTAAATTCCAGTAATTTATTTCATAAAACCGGACTAAAATTTCCTAATTAAATTTCCACAATTGTTTTCCGCTTATTGTGTATTTATGTGCACTTCATTACACACCGTTTCCTCTTCTTAAAAATTTAAATAAAACAAACGATAAACAAAATAGATTATTCGCTTATTTTTTAAGGATTTTCTTTGGTTTACATCTGCGTCTATCGTTTGCTCATTACTTTTTTTTTGTATATTTGAACAAAATCCTCTATAGGGTGGCTGGAATATGTGGCGTGCCATTCACTGATTATAGCAGCACAAATACCACTCCCTTGATTTGTAGAGTAAGCAATTCTATACAATGCAGGACATAATTGGTTATTTCATTTATTCACGAAAAATACACACACTCCAAGTAGTTTCCTTTTACACAATTAGTGGGACTGCACGTAATTTTAAAGGGTTCCTAATACTCTTTGCTTATAAGGAAATTCATTACATAAAATATAATGATATTTTAACTTATTAATTAAATTCTTTTAGGTTGGATACTCTTCTACTAAATCTTGTTTTCAACCCTGTGCATCGGGTTATTTCACGTAGCTATTGTCTTGAATTTTAAAATTGCTATCTAATGAAGAGAAGTGGAATTTGCAGCACTGGGAGAACATAACAAGAGCCTTTACCACGCCTGGAATTGGAACAAATATTTTTAAAGTCATGCTTCTTTTTTCTATTTTTTGGTAATTATAGGTGTGTATCCCTTTATTAAAAGTGTCTGAAAATGTATATTTTCGGTAATAAAACAATATTTTAAATTCATTTTTCTATTTATATGAAATAAGGAATATATCCAGTAAAATATTAAAGAAGAAGAAGAACATATTTCACATTAATTTGTTTAAAGAAATATTTATTATTTAATATAACTTCCATGCTGTAATATTACTTTGAATAGCATATTGATGTTGTCAATCGAGGGATTTGGATAATGTGGTGCTATATGGAATTTCTAAAATCTTCCTCCAAATCCATACTTTCGAGCAAAATAGAGCACCTCCTTCATAAACTATTATGTGTATTATTGATACAGGCTGCTCAATTGGGGTTATATCTGGTGAACAAGGTGGGCATGTCATCACGTTTTCTTCACTAATACCTAATAATTAACGGTAGGATGTCGTAGCCTTGGTAGGGGGATGGTGCATTGTCGTGCATAAAAATCAATTTGCGTTTACACGCCAATGGAAGGTCATCAAGCCATGATGATAAATGCTCATTAAAAAATATAAGACTCGCTTATCAGTTTGATCCTTTCTAGCACTTGAAATGGTCCAACTAATTCATCGCAGATTATTTAACCTTAAAACATGACACCTCCACTTCTATGCTGACGACGGAACCACCCACCTGGCCACTCAACGGTTGCTCTGACCTCATCGGTGAAAAGAACATTTTCAAAGCTTGTTTTTTTTTTCTCAGCCCAAACCAAAGTTTCCTTTATGACATTGATTTAAAACAAGTCTTGCTATGGGTTAATTCTGCTTGCAATTTCAGTTAAGGCATTACATCATATATTTCTGGACGAGAAATGCATTCCAGTCTTGTCACCTATACCAGCACTTGTTGCTCTCTAGCTGCTTGATGAGTTGACAACGTATCTTTCTAACATCACCTGTTTTAACGACAAATGCAATTAATACTTATTATAAACGTAAAAGTACATTTAAGATAAAAACGTCAATATAGATTACATTAAATATTTACTCATTTACAAATAAGGAAAAACAATGTAATAAGAACAGGAAACCCGACTAGTTAGGAGCACATCCTGTCTATTATTTTTCATTTTTTTACTGTTTTTCTATCCGTATTTATCTAAACATAATGCAGTTTTTTAAATAATTTTTTATCACTTAGTTTGGATCTAAATTTCTTTATTTGGTTTACTCCATTTAGAAAACCAATTAGAAAAATATCATAATATTACATTTAATCTTATTGTTCGAATTGTCATCATTTAAATCACATCAAATATATTTTTTCAATCATATCATTTTTACTTAAAAAAATAATGCTTAAGTTTATGATGGTAGTGATAATTCGATAAATAATTTTATCTGACTTATATTGATTTTTATTAACATTTACCATTATGTATGTCTTTTTTTTAGTACTAAAATCTTTAACCTCAGGCGAGGTGTTTTTGTTTACAAAAATAATAGATGTTCCCTAGATTTTTGGTGGTGATAATTAATGTTAAAATACTGTACATTTAATTAAAATTAGTTGATTTCATAATTGTTGGTGTGTTTTTGCATGGCGGGAGGTCTTAACATGTTTGTGCACTTCATTTTAAACTTTACTTGCATGTATATCCTTCTCTTATTAGACCCGCAATTTCATGTTGTAATCATTTTAAAAGTGATTATTGTTAGCGATATTTCAAAATAATACATTCAATTTTGGAATTTTGTCCGGTACAGTTAAATGGGTAAGAACTTATTAAAACCATTGTAAAAAGTATTACTAAAAATTGCAGAAGGTAGTACCACTTTAGATGCTTGAATTATTTCCAATTTTATTTTCAAAATTATAAAAAAAGAACATGTAAAGCCATTTTAAGGTAATAATTCAGAAAGTAGTTTGCCCAAATGTTCATGTCTATAAACAAACCGGATTAAAAAAAATTAGAGGAACAGCACGAGAAAACATGCAATAAATTCAAATCGAATTTGCGTAAAGTCTGAATAGTAATTGTTGTTAAAGAATAGTGGAAATAAACATGTATAACGAAAAAAGGTAGATGATTCAGTCTTTTATGTAGGGACAAATAATGTATATATATATATATATATATATATATATATATATATATATATATATATATATATATATAAGTGTGTGTGTGGGTGTGTGTGTGTGTGTACTTCATGAATAATGACCTATCCATTTCCGTTATTCTATGTATCTTAAGTTGTTTAAACACATTAATTTTGGATGTTTGTTGCTTTTAACAAATAAGGTGCAAACCAATAAAAAAAAATTGCTAATATTTTTTCGTGTGAGGTTATGCAATAGGCATAGAAAACTCATGGGTAAAGAAAATAGATTTATGCAATTGTGTCATTTGTTTTCAAACAATAAAAAATCTGTGTTTGAAGATTCACTTTTTCAAATCATCAGATCTAAATACATAAGTGTATATTTACACACACACACAAACACACAGACACACACAGACACACACACACAGACACCTACCCACATATATATATATATATATATATATATATATATATATATATATAAATATATATATATATATATATATATACAAAGTGAGAGAGAGAGAGAAAAACCCGTGTATTTTCATAACTTTTTTCAATTTAAAATTTTTCTAAATAAATATTTTTTAGTTATTTTTATGTAGCTAGATTATATTTTTATTTAATTGCTTCTCATAAGTATTAGATGGTTTTCCAATTAATTGATAAAGATATTAGCATATTCCATGTCAATTAATCCATACAGAATAATCTAAAATTATTATTTAACTGCCGAGTGTTTGTTTATTCTAAATGACATTTATGAACTCTATTATTATTAATGTTACCATTACAAATCACAATAGAATTTATTGTAAACACTAATAACAAATATACGTTTTACATCCGCATCCTTTGCAGAACATTTCAATTTTTACATGATGTGCTCAGGTACTTGTACATGATGTGCTCAGATATACATTATACATTGCATTTTCCTTTGTTCGGTTTTCCGGTTCGAAACCGCATCAGGTGCATACTAAGCATATCTCTTATTATTGTTTTTTATTAAATTTTCACCACAAATAAGGCACTGTTCCACGTTGAAGTAAGGGGCTATTATCGTGGATATACGTTGCAGGGATATGATTAAGGGATATAAGCAGCAAGATGTATGTTTACATTACACGTGAACTTCTGCATGTCAGGACTGTTGGAAAGCGGAATCCTGGAAGAGACTTCCAAATCTAACAGTTCTGTGGAATACACTATTGAGTAGGCTGCTTTCTTACACCTAGGGATTTCTACCGTATGGGGATATGACTTAGCTGCTTGTCGGGTTTATCGGGGGTATAAACGTCGAGGGGTAAAAAGTGTTGAAGTTCATCAGAACATTCACCATTGTACTTGTAGAACAGGCAGAGGGATGCAACATATCGTCGATAGGACAGAGACTGAGGCTTATATGACAGTTCAGGACCTATAGGGGTTCGACTCTGTTTTGCACCCTGTCTATAAATGAGAAACGAGTAGCAGATTCACCAGTACAAATGTAACGGTAGAACTCCATAATGGCCAACTGGTGGCCTTATAAAGGAACACCATACTTTCAGGCATATGTAGGATTCTAGCACGGTAGAGAGAGCCCACGTTCTTCGCAGTCATGTTCTATATGTATCTGGTCAAACTTATGTTCCCTGTTAACGTAAAGCCGAGGGTTTCAAAGAAGTACCTACAGGTAACGTGCTTTAAGCCATTGCTATTAGTGGTAAAGAAGGGGTCTTGTAATTACTGAAATAAGCAGTAATGAATGTTACCATCTATGTTTGTCTTCATCCCACTTCCCTACATTGATGAAGTTTGCCGGTCAGAAGTTCAGCAGCTCGGAGTTGAAAGACTAGCTTGATTAATTACGGACTCAAATATTTTGAGGAAATGCTGTAGGAGGCTTATGTAGCAACCATTTAACGGGTCGGCTCTTTCGCCATAATTATTGAAAAATGATTACACAGAAGCAGTTATCCAGCAATGAGGAAAACAAGATTCTTTAAAATATTTGTGTTTAATTTGGAGAGAATTAGAGCAACCTCGATGGAACATTTTTTTTTGATAGCAAAGCCGGGATGAGATCGGGTTCACATGTTTTTTTATGATACAATGCACCTTAGAAGGGATGATTTTCAGATCATCTAGTGTCGCGTCTGTCCGTCAAGGAAAGTCAAGGAGAAAGTGGTTTGTTGGGCTTAATGTGGAGTTAGAAACAAACTGACTGGCAAGAAGTTTAGCCCTCTCGATTGGAATTTTATGACACATTGCCCCTTGAAGGTCTCAGACATGGGCCAACAAGCAGCGTCTCGCTTGTCTAAGATAACATCTGCATAGCCTTAGATTTAGAACTAAATCCCTTCAACCCACAAACTCTAACACCAACACCGATGAATAAGTAAATAAACAGATACGAAAATTAATAGACTAATCAATTCGCGCACAATTCAACCCTGCTCTTCAGACTAATGATAAACAAGCCTTCTTTTGCTGAGGATAGATTCCCCCTCTTCATTTAGAATTCCGTTTTCGAAAACAAGGGTTGTTGCCTGATGAGGTCTCTAGTTAGTAAATATTAGGAGACCGAAACATGCTAATGACTATGTAGCAAAAAGCTACTGCTTATGTAAAGACAAGTAAATATATATATATATATATATATATATATATTTATATATATATATATATATTTATATATATATATATATATATATATATAATTGTAAGTTTTATAACGTATCTACTCATATGATTTATAATTAATATTTCTGCAGTCAATATATGGAATTTGTAAATGAATTGTATTACGTGAACAAGGTACACGCGCAATTTTAATTGTTTTATTTATATATAGATTTTAACAGCATAGCTCATATCTGTGAGTGATGTTTTTTTTAGGAAAAGTTAACATAATTGAGCTTTTTAGCACATATATAAAAATAAATTACAATAGACATAGAATAAAAACACATACATAGAAAAGTACATAATTCTAAGGTGATCTAACGGGGAACTTTGCTTTAACAAGAAAAAAAAAGGTAGGTATTCCAGGAATACGGTCTGAGTGTTGCCCCGGGAATGAAGATGAATAATATTTTTATATTCCATACTGAAGAAAATCCAATTCATAGCAATACTAATTCGAACAACCCTTCATCATATGTTGATTCTATGTCCAGGCAGGGTTTCGGAGCCGAGACAGTATTACCATTAATCTAGAGTGTATCAGCCGTATCTCACGATAACACCAGACTTTCTTGGAGTGTTGTCAATTTGGGATACTGCCTTATTCCCGATGATGCAGAGAGACGCTTCATTTGTATTTTCTTTATGTATTTTTCTCTTGTCAGACGGAGAAAGGCAAAGATTATTAAATAACATGGAGTTTAGTTCACAAAAAACTTAACTTCGATAGGAAATACGATGATTATCCATTTGTGATACATTCTTCTCGCAGATCTGTATATTTTTCAACTTTATGCTGATGTCCTCAGTAAAAATGTTCCTGAAATGGAACTGTCAATTCAACAGAGAAAATTATCTGTTTAAATTAACGGACTAAATGACAATGTCCAGACGCTGATCCGTTAATGTTATTTCTGTTGGAAAGACACAATATAATGCATAATATAATAATCATGAAGTTTAAAATATATTTAAGCTTATTTTATTATTAGACGACACCAATAATCTCTTACGTAATTTTTAGCAATTCTTATTCAGATCGGTTTTCCCAGAGAATAAAATTAAATTAGGAAACTTGAAGTCATTGGAGAAATGACGAAACAATTAACGAAACTTCGGCCCACAGACTAAAATGTTGCATAATGGCATAAACCTGATTGATCACGTTACAGTTGCAGTAGAAAATGTATTCGCTATGGGAGTTTTGTATTATTTCATATCAAAGATATTCTTATATTTACAAAAGAAAAATTTAACTCATACAGCGGTAATTTTCTACGTTTGTTCCGTTTGACGGCATTTCTGCTTAAATATGTGTCGTAAGTCAATAGTAAGTTTAACAAATAAATATATTTTAATGAATGTATTCTTTATTGCAATATTTTTGGATATTATATGAACATATATGCACATATATATATATTATACATACATATATATATATATATATATATATATATATATATATATATATAGAGAGAGAGAGAGAGAGAGAGAGAGAGAGAGAGAGAGAGAGAGTGAGAGAGATGGAGAGGAAGGCAGAGAGGGGAGAGAGACAAAGAATAGGAGTAACCGTTAATTCTTCTATTAAATAGACTTCATGTTTTATAATGAATAAAAATAAATAAGAGTTTATTACACCATAAATGTCACATGTAAGAAGAAATGAAATAATATTTAAATTAAAATATCGTGTCAAATAAAAGTAGATAATTAAATCAAAATTATTCAGCATTTATCTGCTTACATTTTCTAATTTTTTAACATCTAAACACGCTCTATTTGCTGAACGGATAATGATAATAATAATAATAATAATAATAATAATAATAATAATAATAATAATAATAATAATAATAATAATAATGTTGTTGCAGTTACTATCGGTGTTATTGTGTGTGTATACTGATATTAGACATTTTCTACTTCAACCATGGCAAAATATTTATATTTGTTTTCTGATGCCTCTTCGAATAGGATCCATATCCCAAGCGAAATGCCTCACGTCCCGAGAATTAGTTTACTGTTTAAATTGTTTGCCATCAGCCGAGACGCGTAGAACTAGTCTTGTTCGAACAAGTAAATGAAAACAATCACTTAATGCCAGTACAATGCAATACACTGAGACGTCCTGTAAACGCAGACGTCACCGTCCTAATCTCTAGCATTCGCATGCAAACCCCAGTCCACATCGAACGCCTATAATACGGTATTCTTATTCGATCTTTCATGTCTTTAATATCTGAACTTGCACGAATAGGCGTCTCAACGCAAACATAAGGACGTGATTTCACTGAATAGTTGAGTCTAAAGATAATAGACACAAAGAAACGGTTATTCTAATCTGTTAACGTACTAGCAATTTATATCTCACCTACCCACGGAATATATTAAGCTTCTTTTATAATACAAACACACCACATATATTCCCATTCATTTATAACGTCCATATGAACCCATTTACTATACACACACACACACACCCACGCACACACATTATATATATATGTATATATATATATATATATATACAGAGAGAGAGAGAGAGAGAGAGAAAGAAGGGAAGAAGAGATTAGCTTGCACAGAAGCGTTTTTAATCGTATAATATGATTTACTAGGTTTTAATTTATTCAGATATCCGGTTCATTATTAAACGGCTAATGAAACATTTATCATTTTATTGTACCTAATGTATATGTATGAAGCATTGTTATAAACGAATAAGTGAAAGATGTTTGAAAGTCGTCGAGCGTTACGGCAACGACAATGACGATGTAAGCATTGTTATAAGCGAAGTAAGAAAAGAAAACAACGTTTTAATTAAGCGGGGTGGGTAATCAAAACATCGAAAAAAGACAAAAAAACTAACGTAAGGCAAACGAACGATGAAAATAGAAAACGCACACGTGAACACTTACTTAAATAAGCCTGTTTCGATATTAAAATTTAAAAGATCGGTGGGTACCCGGGTGTTTTAGGGTGTCGCTAAGAATAAGCGAAGTTAAAAAAAAACAAAAAAACAGGAAAACGAACGTTACGTGAAAATGGCTTAAATAATACAGGGTTCAATATTTAAATTTTAACAAAATGGAAAAAAAAACCCAAACATCTCACACCACGATTCGAAAACAAAACGGTTAGATAATGAACCAGGGCCTTCACTTCCTGAGTTAAAGCGACATATATGAAATTTGCTCGGTTTTTAAACTATTGAAAGTAAATCAGGTCACGACGTCATGACGTCATCTGACGCATGCGTTCTAGACCGCCCCCCCCTATCGAAAATTGTCGATTTCGGGGTGAAAAGTTACAGTTTTTTTTCTCTCCCTCTTTGTCTGCGTCTCTCTCTCTCTATTTGCACCTCTCTCTGTTTGTGTGCCTCTCTCTCTCTCTCCCACTTTGTCTTCCTTACTTTAAAGAGTGTTACTAAAATAGAAAACACGCCACATCCGCTTAAAAAGAAAATTTCATCCCTTTACTCTTGGGCTGCGTAAATGCCAGAACGTTTACCCTCTAATAGCTGCACGCCTCGAAAAGCTAGACTTTGCAATTCCCTACCTGCCACCTGCTTCCCTGACTCAACTGATATGCAGGCGTCTAAATGTAAGATAAACCAATATTTTGTAATATTTCTTAGGTAAAGTCCAAAAAAGTAGCACCTTACTTCCAAGTTGCGATATGTTTTGTTGGAGGCCAACGTGATTAAAACAACACTTCACGTATTAGATTTGCCAATATTGTTGCAAAAAATAATAGAAATTATTATTAAATCAAAGAATCCTATTTTACTTGCAGAACCCGTGGACATTCCACAGTAGTTGAATTCTTTTTCAAATACATTATAAATGTAAGGAATAAAAATAAAATTTAAAAAATAACGATGAATTAAAACAATTTTAAGCAACTTATTAATACTTTTTTAAAGCTAGTAATATTTGGATAAAAAGTGGAATAAAAATCCAATACACTGTTTTTTTCTAATTTTAAATCAAATGTTACCTAAATTATCAATGTTCAAATGTAACTTTAGTTGCACACTTTATTTAATTTAAACAGACACTATAATAAAACACTTATATTATTCTCTAAACATTTCAATTTTAAAATAAAATTACCTATTTGAAACCGTAAACAAACTTTTGTGTTTTTTTTTAATCTTTGAAAAGAGAGTGTTTACTGATTTTAAACTGATAAAACCCGTATATAAAAGGGAGTTAATTCATTTTTCATAAACTTATGCTTTGTATAATGATTTTCCTGGACACTGGACGTACGAACAAGTAAATTAATATATAAATTCCAAATGCCTTTTTAAATTTATATGAATACGTGTTTTTCATAAATGATGAATGCTTAATCTTTCGACACTGTAAACTTGTATGATTTACAGTCAAATTATTTTAGCACCTCAACATTTTTTGACGTTGGATGTGCTGAAAAAAATTCACTGATTTACTTAGTAGGACACGGTTCGTTTATAGATATATTTATGACTAGAAAGACATGGGAGAAACCAATTCCCGCAATGCAATCAATTTATTGATGAATGCATAAATGAGTGCATGTTAAACATGTATCATGCTTAAAAATACTCAGACATACGAAAGAATTGTATTCTGGTCTAATTATCATAAATCACGACAAACGCTCTCAGGTAAGCGATATTTTATGCAAATAGCAGAGTTCTTTTGGGTAGGAAGATACATACGCCCAAACACACTATACTGCAAAGGTCAATTTTACAATGCTCTCACAACTAATTTATTTTAATCTGCCTACCAACTCTTTTAAATGATGGCTCTCGTCTGGGTGAGGCCCCGTGTTTTGGCAAGCTTCTGGGTTTGACCTTTACTCCTGATCTGAAATGGAACACGTACATCAAGTCTGTTACCAAGGTCGCTGGAAAGATGGTGGGATCCTTCTACCGCCCCAGAAGATATCTCACTACTGATGCAATTCTCTACCTATATAAAAGCAAAGTACGTCCAAGGATGGAATATTGTTGCCATATCTGGGCAGGAGCTGCTAAAAACAACCTATCCTGCCTTGACAGAGTAAAAAATAGACTTCGTGGCTTAGTGGGGGATGCCCTTTTCTCTACCCTGCAACCTCTCTCCCACAGAAGAGACGTTGCGAGCCTGTCCTTGTTTTATCGTTATTTCCATGGAAGGTGCTCGTCTGAACTCCAATCTTTGGTTCCCCCTCCCCAATCTTTCACGAAAAACACCCGTCTAGCTGAATCCACTGTCAAAAATTTCCCCCACTCTATATCTGTGCCTAAATCAAAACGCGGATTCCATGAACAAAGCTTCTTTCTTAGAACGGCACGCTTGTGGAACTCTGTTCCGTCTGTCTGCTTCCCACCGGACTACAACTTGGATGTCTTCAAGTCCAACGTTAACACATTCCTAATGAACCGCCCCCTTAAGTAAATCCTTCATCAAATCTCCACACTAACGTAATGTACTTGCAATAACCCTTATCCCTGAGTGGCTTCCGGGCCTCGATAAGTGGTGATCACTGTGTAAAAAAATGTTTATATTAACTATGTTATAAATATGATATATTAAAAAAATATTGCATTAAAAAGGTGTAACAGGCTAGACACACACACACACACACACACACACACACACACACATATATATATATATATATATATATATATATATATATATATATATATATATATATATATATATATATATATATATGTATATGGCAAATTAACTACGCATAATATTCCGCGTTTCATTCACGCTAGGATTCATCAGGCCTGGATTAAACGCGAAATATTCTGTGTAGCTTAATTTCCATATACATATTATAACTTAATACCCAACTCTACCTCCGTATTGAGCCCTGTTGAAGTAAATACTTAAAGTTTATGCATAAAGTTTTACTTTCCTATATTGATTCATGTGATTAAATGAAGTAGGCATGTATATATATATATATATATATATATATATATACAACGAAATTTTCTTGTGCAAATGTATTGTCTTAGCTCCACATTTCAAAAATGTGGTGCTGTTTTTGTATTCGCTTGCGTTTTCCTTGCTATCAAACGTTAATGAATGTTTGGACATGCCTTTTTCATATTTATTAATTTCCTATTTTTTATTTGATTAAAATGGTTATCGTTTTCTATCATCTCCTATTTTTGTTCGCAGTCTACAACTCTTGCTCCAAAAATCCCTCTCATTCCTATTCTCAAGTCTTCTTCCTTACCTCTCTATTATTATCAATTGAACCCTGCCTGATTTCCAACTATTTACCAAACTTTTTTCCAATCCCGTGTCCTCCGTATGTATACACTGAATTGTGGGTTTGCGTGTATACTAGTGTATTGCTTGTGTGCCTATATGTTTACTGATATCACGTTTCATTCTGATTCTATCTGTTTTCTACCTCCTCTTCCCCAAGACCGCCCGGTTTCAGGAAGGACGAGGGTTCCAGTTAGTACACAGCTAAGGCAAAAGTTAAAAACAAACGACACACACGAGGCAAGTCAACAGAAAAACATGCCGAATCTTCGTCACGTCTTCAATTGGGACGAAGGAAATGGTGCAAAAACAAACCACGCATGCGTCGTACGTGTGTACACACAAAAAACACGCACATCTCGCCGGGAGAATGTTTTCCATGTTTCATCCAGGAGTTATGGGTTGGAGAGGGTTTTATCAGTCAGGGCGTTATATTGAAATTTATCAAACAGCCTACAGAATGGTTGAAAGAAAATAATACTTAAAACATAATGAACAAAAAAAGATAAAACTGGAAAAGTATTTCATATCGAATAGTAGCTTTAATACTAGATTTTTAGAGGTTAATAACAGTTTGATATCTTATTATAGTTAACTTAAAATTATATCTGCAATTTTTAAATAAATGTTCATAATATTTCTGAGCAAATGCTCACTTTTTCGTGTACAATCTTTTCACAAATAACGTCTTCTTGGTTTACAATTTTACGCACTACTGCTAATTTCTGTGGTTTCCATATGTTGCTAAAATTCAGAATAGTCTAATCGAAATGGAATAAACTTATCTTAAAACCAAATTGGTAGGCGTATCACAAAACTATTAATCGTAGAATATTACACGAATATTCTGTTGGATTGAATAATGGGATCAGCTCGAAATTCCGCCAATCCTTAAAGTGATAACAATATTACGACAGCATATAAAAACTGTGGTAATATTTCTAATACTACACTAGATACATGACCTAATGCCAAAGCGGTATTTAACTTCGCGTTGTTAGAACTGGTTTCCTCCTAATAAAGGAAGTGTAAAGGGGATATCAAATCCACAAATCTCTTACAGTTATTTGCATATACCAGCCAAGTTGACTGGCATATGCAATATGATGAGCTGAAGACGTTAGCACTACGCAGTTATTGTATGAATATGTACACGAACAATATGAAACTCCTGCTTTTTTAATTTATTTTATACAGACTATGCATATTTTCGCTTATTTTCGGTGAACTAAAAATAACTACTGTACTGACATGATTATGTCACATAACACCCTTGATAAGTTAAGATGTACACGTTATATTCGATATATCTACTAAGATGGACGTGCCTGTCTGCCTGTCTGTCTATGTGTCTGTTTGTCTGTGTACATTTCCCTACACACTAACTCTCTCAATTTTCAGTCTACAGACTCGAAATTTGATATACAGGGTATTGAGATTTGGGAAAATCTTTGTAATCGGGTTTCAGCAAGAAATGTGGCTGTCAAAGGGTCAAAGTTCAACAATTTGACTTTTGAGAACTCTAGCGAATCCCTCCGCCAATCTTGTGTAAAAACAATTGAAATTGGAGATATAGGTTCCTAGGAAATGGATTTACCTTAATCACTTAATTTTAACCAAAAACAATAACAGTTAAAGGGGCATAAAGGGTCAAAGTTTAAAAACACTTGACCTCTACAGTCTCTACCAAATTAGTCAGAAAATTTCTGGCATAAACATTTAAATACAAAGGGTATGCAGAGATAGGACAAACTTTTTAATCGGTTTAGATAAAAAAAAAAGATTGAGCTACAAATATATAAATGTGTGTATGTATGTTTGCATGTTTGTCTAACTTTTTCGAAAGAGGCGACGGATTTTGACAAGATTAGTAGCGTTTAACAGCTCGGCCCTTCCGACGACAAATATCGAAAAATTGGCTAACACCATTAATTTTTCACCCTCAACTAGGCACTTTTCTACAGGAAGCGGTCGCTTTTTTCGCCGATATTTTCGAAAGTTATCCCCTCTTTTCGATTTTGTAGCCTTAATTTCAATCTATATCATTTCCGGTTTGGCGCTGGTTGTAACAGCAATCACGGAACGTTTTTTCCCCCATTTTCGTGTTTCTCATTCGCAGTACGGGTTCGAGTCTGCCTTCCTACTAACTCTTTTATTTATTTTTGCGCAACAAAGACTTCCAATCTCCGGGAAAACGCCGGAACGCATGCGAATATTCTCTAAAGTCATAGTACATTTATGAATTCATGAAGAAAGACGCGTTTTCGTTGTCCGAAATAAATTTCACATAAGGAGATTAAATAAAATAAAAATCAGTGAATTGAATTAATTAAAAAAAAAAAATATATATATATATATATGAAAAGAAGCGGCGTGTTTAGGAAAATATCTATGTGTATTTATAAAAATGGCTTTGAATTTTATATATTCTATTCTCATGCATATAAGATTGGTAACTTCATGTAATATAACACTATATACGTTTTAAGTTAGAACACATTTTACGATATATTTTGCTTTAATCTGAAACGTTTCGTAAAAATATCTTGAGATAGTAAATTACTGTTATGAATAATGTATATGAAATAATTGCTTAGTGTATTTTGTTTTAATTAACCGGCAAAAGTTATTACGTATCATATAATTTAGTAAGCATACTCAGTTTACGTTATTTAAGACATTGCGTATTATATTCATAGAGATTATTTATGAAATACATTAACAATATTTGAAGTGCCGAGAGAAAATATTAATTTCTGTTTTATGTTATTTTCTTCTTGGGCAAATCACTTTAGTCAATACGTACTCACACACGGCAATTTCATTCTTCTACGTCAATTTGATGGTTAAGAGTTACGAAACTTCAATGTAAGTATCAAAAATAAAAATGAAATGAGAGATCCAACAACTGTAATAAATATTATTAAATTGTAAGATAAATGTCTATGTAATACATGCATTCGTGCAGATGAATAAACGTAATGTGTTTTATTTGTTAATATCTTCAAGGATTTAAAACGTGCCGCTAATTAGCAAAATAAAACTAATAAAATACATGAATTAAATATAAAAACGTGCGTAATACCTTAAAGAGTTTACAGTTAAAATATAAACAGAATCTTAAAAATCATATTTCACAACATTAGAAAAATTTAATAAAAAAAACAGATGAGAACAAAATCATCTTTGCAATAAAATCGACTACCCGTTTAAGAAAATCTAAAAATAATATCTAATAACGAGTTTATAGACTAGTATTTTAACCCAGGTAAACTTAATTGTTTAGTATTTTAACCCAGATAAAAAAAAATGCTCATTAAAGGTGATATCTAATCAATTCTTATTTTTCACGGAAAATTGCCTATCCTATACTTTAAAGAACCCCAACATCTATTCAACTATGGGAGAGTAATAGCGAACAACTTTGTTGAGTGTATAAAAATTACCCTAGGATAGAGATACAAAATAACTTTTTACATTAACAAAAACAACTTGCCGGGTACAGCTATATATATATACATATATATATATATATATATATATATATATATATATATATATATATGTGTGTATATATATATATATATATAAATATATATATAAATATATATATATGTATATATACGTATATATATGTATATATATGTATATATATGTGTATATATATGTATATGTGTATATATATGTATATATGTATATATATGTAAATATGTATATATATGTATATATGTATATATATGTATATATGTATATATATATATATATGTATATATATATATTTATATTCTTTTGATAATATTTTTCACCTCGAATTCTTTTCAATTATAAAAGAATGTTTAACCTATGTATTACATTCAGTGTTGGAACCAAATGAAACTGATTGGTTGATGAGAAATCATAAATGAATTAATACTAAATAAACACTCGTTTTTAAGCGATACGCACATTAGTTTATTTTAATGGTGAAAACCCCATATCTTTTACTGAGTTTATTAAGATATTCGCTTTAAATTTTCAAGAGAAAAATAGATATTTAATATCAACGTCCGAGCAAAGAAATGCCCACATTTTTTTTATATATATAGATGTTATTAATCCACTATAAAATATAATAATGCATTAGTTCATACAAAACATGTGTTATCGTCTGTTGAATTATATTTTTATCTTTCTTAAGATTGGATCTTTGTTTCGACCTGAGTTACAGATGCTTTTTATTTAATAAAATATTTTAATATGAAGTAATATTTTTTAGAATCATAAAGGCAACAACGTAAAATAATTGACATAATTACAATTTCAATCTAGTAGCGTAAGATAAAATTCATTAAAAATAATATTCACGGTCCTTATTTTATTAGAAAATATAAAAACAAGCACTTTGGTATATTCCAAAATGAGCGAGTTATCTGAATGAATACTCCCATATAATTTGGGCATTAAAAACATCAATAAACTTATACGAAATAATATTTTATGTATCAGAACATTAGTATTTTAATATGATTCATAACAAAGTTCTAATAACACTTGTATTTAAATGATTTAGGAATTATGATTTTTTATTAACATATCCATCCTTACTTATTTAGTTACAGTGTATAAACACTGGCTTTGGTTTCTTACACTCTTGCTAATTTATATAAAATGCAGTATCTTCTCTATTGACAATTTCTTAAAACAATGAAGTTTCGCCGTTAAAGGCCATTTATAAGCTTAGATACTCATTAAAGTAACATTAACTGTCAAGATAATGCGTTTAAGATTTGTCAGTAACCTTCATTTTACGGTATGACCTTTACGGAGCAATGGTCAGAAACCATTTACTGTGGTGACGATAGTCGGTATAATACCAAGACGTAGTGACTTGATTCCAGAGACGTCAACCTGTTCGATATGCTAATGAAAGCTTTTTATCTAAACTGTTTTTGAAAAGTTTAATTCCTTTTCTTCTGAAGACATGAACTTAACTTTGGACATTTGGATGTTTTCCAGGGCGAAGTGCCATATTTAATTCACTATCATTCGTCGTGTTTGAAATACTACAGAATATATACACGCCACTTGTTTCAAACAAGCGGTATATATATATTATTAATTATCCAATAGTATTATATTTTTAGTTACCATAACAGCACAGGTTAAATATTTATGACCTGGTTCAATAATCTTAAATAATACGTATATATGACTTGTTTCGTCCAGCCGTTCCGAATTCGAATATTGACGTGAAAAAAAAAAATACTTCGTCTCGCCATACCGATTCGTCGTAACACATTACTAAATACGTTTTCCCCCGAACAAATAGATGATATTCTTAAACAATATATATATATATATATAGTTCCTCCCCCGGGCCATTTGTTTTTAAATTACAATTATCAAGTGAGACTAAGTGAGTGTTTTGTTTTGTGAAAATACTAATTACTTATAGTATCATCCCATCTATTTAAGAAAAACGATGATTGTTACATGTTATTTTGAATAACTTTCAGCGGTTTAAATAGGGTTTCATGACTTTATATTATTCGGGCATACACTAATTGTGCTTCATTCGCGATAGGTCAATTCAAAAATTGACAAGAATCCACAAACCTTGTTAATCGATCATAAATTTTAGTTATATTATATAGGAGAATTGGTGATATATTTAAAAAAAAACCGTTCACTGTTTTGCATAAATCTTTGTAAAATAGAAATATGATACTGCGTACGGTCAGGGCAATTAAAAAAACAGCAGGATATCGGAAATAAAATACGTTCTTTGGAACTGTTTAAAAAAATAAATCTTTTATTCAATAGTAGCAGTTCATCAGGGTTTTTAGTTAATGGGAAAACAAATTTGGATTATTGGTTATTATTAATTTAAAAATGAGAAAAAAGAAATGTGCCCATAAAATTAAAACTGCCTAAAAGTGATATAAAAACAGAAATACAAATGCCAAAAATTAATCCATGATGTAAAAATAGAAATAAAAAGCAGTTGTTCTTTACTTTTAAAAAGTATTAAGAATAATTGAAAGATTTATTGATCAATTATTATGAAGGTAAATAAGTATAACGCTAAAAATAATATATATTACCATAAATGGTGTTGGTAATTATAATTTAATTCAATTATTTAAAATTATGTATTTGTCTGTTTAGATGTTAACTGTCAGTAAAGTGCTTAAATTAATATTTACACGCGGCTGGGTTCCCATGGTTAACATCGAACATGGCAGTGGTAGGTAACCCGTACGAGTTCATAATAAAATTGAAATTATTTGAACTTATTAAAATATGAGATAATTATATTCTAAGATTGTTGCATGCTCTTACAGTAAATGATAGAAACTCTTATTTAAACATAAAAAGGTTAGTTTAATTGATTCAAGTCCCTTTTAAAAGTATTTGTGTTTTATTTACATTCCGCCAATACTGGATAAAACGCGTTATTTTAAAAATGTGAAAACTTTAAATTCTACTAAAATTATAGAAGAGTATTTTATTTTATCTGCTTTCAACATAATTAGCTTCAGGTTTTTTTAAAAATTTCTTTAGAAAACCAAAATTTGGTCAGAAATAACAGATTTTCATAGAGTTTAATAAGCTTTAAGAAAAGCAGTTTTCGATCGATTGTGTATATATATATATATATATATATATATATATATATATATATATATATATATATATATATATATATATATATGTACACTCTTTCCTAAAAACGTAGCATTCTGTAGAGGGCTTTAATTTCATAAGGTCATCGAGAAGTAGAAATAAGATTTTTAGGGAGCATTTCATGTTCGCTGATCAGCATCATAAGATGTAAATGAATGAATAACGGAATTCTGACACAATAAAATTGGTTCAACTGTCGTTGCTGCTATGCAAAACATAAAAAAGAACTGAATATTCAGTCTTAGATTTTAAAACCGAATATAAATGTAAAATAATGTATTTCAAAACCCGCTCTTCGGATTTCACCTCTTTTAATTCAGTTGCACAGACAAATTACAGCAGGACAAATTTGTTTTTGAAACATGATGATTTATGTGAAATGCTATGGAGGAGGGTGTTTTATCAATTAGGTTCGTCTCGTCGCTGATTCAGTTGTGACTTTCTGAAAATCTGCCAGACCCTTTCCCACACATCCTCTAATAATCTTGCTCCTTTATGCCGTTCGCAATTTCCATCAGGGGTCGTGTCTGCGAACTTGCAATCCAAGAAATTAAAACGGAACATCTGTCTTTAATATGGGATGCTATTGTTTAATCGCAGAATGCCAACACAGAGAGCTAATACTTTGAACATACAGAGAATTGCGTGCCCTAGATTTACAAGACAAAGGACAAGCCACAATGCCAATGACCGGAAGCTATTTGCTGTATTTGGATTCAAGTGCCGCCCGAGTGTAAGCGTGTTGGTTGAGTTGGTAGTTTACAAGCTTAGGTTGCGAATTTGAGAGGGAAGATAACTTGAAAGGAAAGGAACGTGAACTTTGTTCAGGGTCTGGGTTGGTCTGATAAAATACAGAGAAAAATGTCCGGATCAAATGTTAAGGTAGAGGCATTTTAATCTTATAAGATTCGGAGATGTCGAAATCGGATTCAGTGGTTGGTTTTATCTCAAACTTAATTTGCAAGACCGAGGTTTAAGCAGGAGTGTTTCCTGAATTATAGACACCCTTTCATGTTAATTAAACTAAACACTATTATTCATATTATTTACATAATCTTATTAAATAGTTTCATGAGTAAATTATCCTTTAGTTTAAACCGGTTGCAATCGGTTCCCAACAAAATTACGTGTCTTTGTTTTATCTTTTTCTTATAATATGTAATTTAATATTAGGTTGGTGCAAACGTAATATCTTTCTTATGTTTAACTATACATATATACATATATATATATATATATATATATATATATATTCATACAAACATACACACACACACACACACACACACACACATATATATATATATATATATATATATATATATATATATATATATATATATATAAACGCCGTTTTTTTTTCACCAATCTAATTCACATGCCTAATATTCAAATACAATTTCTGATAAGGGCATGTCTGTTATCTTACTTAACTGATGTTTTGTATCAATTCATTGCCTTGTTTCCCGGCGTTCACAGGGGAAGTTTTAAAGATGATACTATGAATATTAATTATTAATGAATGTATGCTTAAAATAAATTGCTTTGTCTTTATATGTACATGTAAATAGACACAATAAACCATAATCCCATTTTTATTTTATCGGAGTCTCGCAAATTTAGGGAAGTGCATAATTTGGTATTTTGTGATTAGTAAGAATGTTAATGGTTTATTATTATCGCTGACGTCATTATTCTCTGCGTATTTAAGGAAGCTATGCATTGGCACTCTTAATCACCGGATTAAACACAGAATAATATAACTAATAGAATAATAAAAACGTAAGAGAACTATTTTCAAAGTTCTATGTTTAAGATTGAGCTTTTCAGAATTATATAATATAAATAATCTGAATCTTCCCAAGGACAATTATTTTACATAATCTTTTTTTGTTTATACTTCAAAATGATATATTTTAATGAGGAGTATTTTATTTTCTTAACATGATATTTTATTTATCTGCTTTGTTTCCCTCCGGATTCACGCTAAATTTAAAATAAATATTACTTCGTCATATACATCAGTAACATTCTGAAGAGGTGTAAAATACTTTGTTCATGTTTTAGTATTTCACATCACGGTAGTGTACCCTTAGTTGTCAGAAATAGTTGTATTTATAGTTGTACATGTTATACGTACCCCCATCGGAAATCCCTGTACTCTCTGTTATAAATAGACTCTTTCGTGCACTATTTGTTAGAACGAATAGTAGTGTATATTCTATGCTAGCCACACTCTATTTTTTCCTTAATAAATGAGGCAGAATTGGTCGTAGACTAAAGCAATGAATTCATTCATGTTCAAACACAGTGTTCCTCTTTTTAATTAACTGATTTTTTCCACATTAATAACCGACCTTGTATCGTACTATTAAAATAATGTACGTTACTCAGTTATCATCCTGCACAAATTTAAAAGAGTCTTATTTTTGCGATTAACTTTCCTCAGCCTTAAAAATGTGGGGAAGAAGAAAAATCTTTCTATCTTTCATAATAACCGAATCATTCTTAGAATATGGAAACTGTTTTTTTCATATAATTTGCATATTCACCTATAAATTTAAAAAAAGAGAATGACACGAAAAATGTAAAAAGAAAGCAAATATATAAAATTAAATGTAATCAAATGTATGATACCCTATTCTGGATGAGTTTCGTGGATCTAAACTTAATTTGGAGCGTGTTTTCTCGGTAAAAACCTTTTCCTGTAAAAACCTAATAATGACAAGTTCTCTCATTTTTTTTTCGTGTTTTATGTTTTGACAAGGCAAAAAACAGAAATACATTAAAATACATAACGCTAAATGAAAATTATGTCAAGCAAATAAAGTAACGCGTACTGTTACCAACAGAAACAGTCTGCAGTTTCATTTAACAATGAAAAAAACCGTTAAAATAATTTATTTGAAAAATCCTACTTACAAATATAACATTCCGTTTTCGCTATTTTATATTCATGTTTTCTTTAATAGTCCGATTTTATTTCTCGAGTTCAACCAAATTTGAAATTTGTTATAATTGTCATAATTTCAACGCACGTTCTAAAGTAAGCACAATAGATCTGGGAAATATTGTGTTGGTTCCTTGACCTAATGTGCCGACACTCTATAGTAGACTTGTTGTTGTTTATAATTTTATGAAACGTAAAAATATACTTCCCATAGGTGCAGTTTACGTGTATGTGCAAGGACTGTTCATGGGTTTATGAAATTGTATACGAAAATTAAAGTACAGGAGCCAATATAATGACGAAATACGAAACTCAGTTTGTTTACAGAGTATTTTTACGAGAAGTCAGTTCTGCTGTTGCTAGCTTAGATGTCCAATTTTTGTACAATCTGCTATACTTAAAACTAGATTTATGCAATGGTAATAAGTATTGTAAACTGGTTGGTTTGTTTAAAACTATTATAGTAAAAAGCCGTGAAAAATGATTAAATGCGTGTTTAATTAATATGTAAGCTCAATGTATTATGTAGTTAATAATAATATGTAAAGATCAGAACAATTGAACCGTTATATGCGAAGGTGGCAACCTTATAATAAAGGTAATTGGCTGTTTTGAGTTATGAAAGAAGAGAGATTTGCTTCCGAGTAAAATCATTTGTAATTTCCTCAGTGTTATGATATATTTGAAAGACTACGTCGACCCCCCCTAATAATAATTCGTTTAACAGGATCGAAATATAATATGCGCTACAAGCAAACTTGTGGCTCTTTACGTCCTGTTTTCCAATTTTTCCCAGCGAACGGATGCCGGGTCGATGGACTGGCGGGCCACGCAACTCTCAACCATTCTTTTTCCGTCTGCTTATTGTACTTCAGGGTCATTCAACTTAGCAAAATACAAGGTGCTTTGGATCTCGCGATATCCACTTTGGTGGTGGACTTCCTTGATTCGATCAAACTGAGCAGGACACGCGGCAACGCGCAGGCGGTTTGTATGTGTTCGATGGTTTGTCTAGTGATGTCAGTCCATCTGCGGCATTTTTCAGGATCTAAGGAGATTTCCATTGACAGCGCATATTATTCTTTAATCCTCATGATGGTATCGAGTCGCCGTCGGATGAAAATCTCGCTCGTAGCTTTAGTTCGTACACAGACGAGCTCGCATCAATACACAGACTCGGATTTCGGCTGTCGACGCACCATCTGTCCCGTGCAGGTTCCACCTTGCGCATTGTGTTGAGAGCGGTATCGTATACCGCATCATCCAATCCAGTGGTGACCTCTGTTAAACTCTGCTCTTTATGAACGCCACCGCAACACGACTCCGCCAGCAGGAAAGTGTCCAACCAATTTTATGCACTAAGGCAATACGTTTCTCCGCTTGAGATCGCGGGGCATGTCTGGGACTTCATTTCCCCTTTTCCAATGGAGGACGCCGTCTTCTCCTCAGACCTGTAAACCGAGCACCCATGCCCCATCCTGTAGTCTCTCCGGCTCCTTACTGAGAAATCCAAAGTTGCGGAGATGCACTTTTACACGCGTCGCAGATACACACCCTTCATTCCCGTACACGTCATCAATATATGCAGATGGTGCCTGCAATGCGCTCATCCTGAGCTAGAATGCTGTTAACAATCGTGTGCATAATTAATGGAACCACGTTGAGTCCGAACCTAATTCTGAAGATCAATCACACACACACATTAGACCCTGCTGGCCGCCATTCCGGTAATTTATCAGCGTAAACGTCTTCGAGGGCCATAAGAGGGTCACCGTGTTTGTTAGTTAGTGGGATTAAACACTTTGGGGGGAAATGTCTTCTCAGGATAAGGAACCAGCCATCCATTGTCAATCTAGGTCTGTCGTTCCTATCATACGCTACGCGAGCTCTGGGGAAAATCTTGTACTCTGCCATTCTATTGAACAAATTCTCTGGCGGTTGTTCGTCCAAGCCACAGTCCAGGACTTCGTGGACTGGTCGAACTCCGCACGAAAATCAGGCTTATCTAGGGTGAGTGCCGCGCAAACGCACTATTCACATTGGAAGAACGTCACGTTCACGGTTCCATCTACTACGAGTCCGCCCAGCTGCACAATTGCGTCCATTCCTAAGAGGAAATCGTTCCCAAGTAACTCCCTGCCCATAATAAAAGCTTTCACAGCTACTTCAGTCCCGCTACCGATGCGTATGTTGATGACACCTTATCAACAGTACAACACCCTCCCTCCTATTGTCAGCACCGGAGGTCTTGTCGTTACCAAGTGGCTCAACGTTTTTGCACACAAGTGCCTGGGCGCAACCTGTGTCCACAAGCGCGTTACACTTACGCCCGTTAACGCGTACGCTCAACGCAGGTAGCGTCTTGTTTAATGACGATCTGGAGAGAAGACTGCCGCTGTGACTTCCTCCTTTAGCCGGTTTCCCGGACAGGCGCGAGCCAGGTGTCCCCGGTTTTTCCATTTGTGACACCGTGGTCCGCTAGGCTTCTGGATCGTGGACCGCGACGAATGGTTTCGGCCCCCGCATCTGAAGCAGTTAACACTTCTGGTTTTCTCGCTTGCTGTAGGCAGTGGTATAGGTGAACATGCGGTCTGTCGAGATTTAACCGCGACGACGACGTCTTCATCACTGGTATTCATCAGTACGGCACGAAGCAGCTCTTTCAATGACAGTTTGCCATTCGGATTGAGACTCGCAAAAGTTCCTTTGCATGGCATGGCAATCCATTCACGAAGGTTCCCTTTATCCAACACTCTGGTGGCATTTCACCGACCAGGCGTGCTAGCCGCTGCAAATCCGTCAAAAACTAATCCACGGTCTACCCTGTCTGAAGGCGGCGGGCGGTGAACTGGTCCAATGCGGTAAACGAATCCGTCCCATAAGCCTTTGCAAGGGCAGGCTCGATTTCCTCGACGCCACTCCGTTGGTCCCCCGAGAGTTGCCGATACGTCGCAGGAGCCACACCCTTCAGCCGCAGCGGCAGTACTCGCTCCACCTTGGTTACCTCGCACAGCTCACACGTTAACTCTTTATCCTCTAGCCATTCTACTATTGACTCTTCCGTTGCTGCGCCACTGAACTCGGGGATGAGTCGGACGTCAAACTGTCTTGGAGCCATGATTAGAATACAGCCAGAATATCTTGTATCAGAAGTCTTTTTCTAATGCAAAGCAACAACACTTTTTGGTTAAAACCTCAAGCAGAGTTTCGCTAGTCACAGGCGGAGTCGATTAGAGTTTTTTGTTCACACCACGAGATACTCTATTCGCGTGTCTTAAACGCTTCTCTCACTCCCCTCAGCGACTCGCCTTTTATAATGTTTTGGACACATCCAATTTGCATATACCACACGAGACTGCTCGAGATCTATGTGTGATCGGAGGTTTTAAAACACAATCTTGTGCCTCTTTTTTCTTTTCCTGTCTTTAAGCATGCTGCCGAGATAGATTCTCGCCCTTTTCTCAGGTAGGTTATCTCTATGTCTATCACTTTTTTTCCTTTTTGACAAATGATTTCCTACGAACTAACCACCTTGAATACGCTGTCTTACTTTTTTTTTCTTTTTTTTGCTTTATTCTCTTTCCCTTATTTTTAACTATTTATCTCATATAGCCTCTTTCCCCCTCTTGTTTAATTTTGTAACATTTTATTTTAAGTAAATAGAAGTTGTTTTCCTTTCTCTCAATGTAAGGGCTGGTTTCTTCTGTTGAAAACCAACACTAATTTAAATCGCCTAACGTTGAGTTGTAATGTTTACCAATTATCTATCTGAAACATTAGCATAGCTAGTGTCCGAATGTTGTGTATTTGTTAATTTATTATTTATTATTTATTTTTTACAAAGGAATAATCCCTTATCAAGACCAGGGGGCATCTCAAGTATAAGGGGTAATGGGTATACATTAGTCAATGTGAGTATAGCGTAGTAAACATAAGTAGTGGAAATTTTATAAATTGGATTACTTAGGGGACGGTTCATCAAGAACTTGTTAATGCTGGACTTGAAGATAATCAGATTGTAGTCAGTTTCAAACCAGGCAAACTGAACAGAATTCCAAAGGCGTGCAGTTCTAAGAAAGAAGCTTTGTCCATTGAATCTACGTTATGGTTTAGGCACAGGTAAAGAATGTGGGAAATTATTAATAGTGGCTTTGGCTAGACGAGAGTTTATCAGGAAAGTTTCAAGAGGGAGGACCATATATTGGAGCTCAGACGAGTACTTACCAGGAAAATAACGATGAAGCAAAAACAGACTCGCAAAGTCTCTTCTCGGGAAAATAGGGAAGAAAAAATGTTCCCACACTAAGCTGCGAAGTCTATTTCAGACTCTGTCAAGGCAGGATAAGCTGCTTCTAACAGCTCCTGCCAAGATGTTAAAACAATGTACCATTATTGGCTGTACGTGGCATTTATATTGGAAGGGAATAGTATCAGGAGTGAAATATCTACTGGAGCGTATATCCATTTTTTCCAGCGACCTTGGCAATGGATTTGATATATGTCTTCCATTTTATATGGGGAGTAAAGGTCATGCCCAGAAGCTTGCCAAAACATGAGGCCTCCAAAATACGAGAGTAATTCATTTGTATTGATGCCAGATAGATGTGAATCAGTGCGTTCGTTACGTAAATATAAAAACACGGTTTTAGAAGCATTAAAACTAACCAGCCCCCTCTTTCCCCAGGGTACCAAGTGCTCGAGATAAGAGGAGAGACACTCAGATAGTACTTGGTCGTTTACAGCATTTGGTGTGCTACCATAGATGATAGTGTTGTCAGCATAAATGTCTACGACTTATGTAAGCATGTGATTTGGAAGATCATTAATGTAGATCAGAAAGAGAGTTGGCCCAAACATGGATTCCTGGGGAACTCCAGCATTAATACCGAGAGCTTCTGATTTATGCACACCACATGGAATTTTTTCACCCCGATTTTTTAACAGTAGTTGTACATCGTGATTTTTTTGTTGCTGTGACCCCCAACACACACACACACCTCCAAACACGTGGGAACCGCCGGGTATCCACACTAGTATATATAAATATATATATATATATATATATATATATATATATATATATATATACATATATATTCCCATACATATATATATATATATACATACATATACATATATATATATATATATATATATATATATATATATATATAATGACCTCCCTAAACACATACTTAAATATTCGTTTACATCTATGCTGATGACACGACCATCTACGGCAACACATCAAAGGCTGTAAATGACAAAGTTCTCTCTGATTTTCTCTCCTCTGATCTCAAGCGCGTGGTTCAGTGGGGGAAGACGTGGCTGGTTACCTTTAATGCATCCAAAACCAAACTCCTATCCGTACAGCAACAACGCTCTGATCTCCATCTGGCATCAATTGGGATGGATGGCTCTGGTCTGGGTGAGACCCCGTGTTTTGACACGCTTCTGGGTTTGATCTTTACTCCCGATCTGAAATGGAACACGCACATCAAGTTTCTTGCCAAGGTAGCTGGAAAGATGGCGGGATCCTTCTACTGCTCCAGAAGTTATCTCACTACTGATGCAATTCTCTATCTATATAAAATCCAAGTACGTCCAAGGATGGAATACTGTTGCCATATCTGGGCAGGAGCTGCTAAAAACACCTATCCTGCCTTGACAGAGTAAAAAATAGACTCCGTGGCTTAGTAGGGGATGTCCTTTTCTCTACCCTGCAACCTCTCTCCCACAGAAGAGACGTTGCGAGCCTATCCTTGTTTTATCGTTATTTCCATGGAAGGTGCTCGTCTGAACTCCAATCTCTGGTCCCCTCTCGCTAATCTTTCACGAAAAACAACCGTCTAGCTTAATCCACTGTGAAAAATTTCCTCCACTCTATATCTGTACCTAAATCAAAACGTGGATTCCATGAACAAAACTTCTTTCTTAGAACTGCCCGCCTGTGGAACTCTGTTCCGTCTGCCTGCTTCCCACCGGACTACAACTTTGATGTCTTCAAGTCCAACGTTAAAAAAATCCTAATGAACCGCCCCCTTAAGTAAACACTTAATCAAATCTCCACACTAACGTAATGTACTTGCAATAACCCTTAACCCTGAGTGGCTTCCGGGCCTTGATAACTGTGTAAAAAATGTTATACTATGATGCAGCCATAATGTAGATTGGGGTAAAAAAAGAGTTGCTAGCCTAAAAGTTCGCATACTGACGACCAAACCTTAATCTCTGTTCCATCGCCGACATATGGGATCGCTGTGCCTGTGTTACAAGTTCCCGAACGAACCCAAAGCACTAATACCCTCGACGTTAATACCCCGGACAGAGAGGACTAGCAGCAAAATCTCACCCCCCATTGTAGAGATCCCTAGATGCTGAAATTTTATTACGCGGTTAAGCTTCATCCATGTTACTGCCAGACTTCTGAATTTGCTCACATGTCACTACATACCTGACTGTAGTGGAATGCAGTAGGGCAAATGTTATGTAAGCAGTCATCAAACTCCTAACTCCCCACATAATATACCTGCAAATTTACGTCTGAAATAGTAGTCCGTTACAACGGTAGCTTATTTCCTTGTTTCGGTTACAAAACGGAGTAGCAAATAAGATGCGATTAAATTACCCCTTTTTCCTCTAAATGTAAAGAGTAATATTACTATACTTACAATTTTGTTTGGTAAAAATGCTTTTTACACACTTATGTTGCTTTTATATTATTTCAGTCATGCAAATCATACACATATCATTTAAGATTCGCGTATCAAATATACATTAAATGCAATATCCCATACAGAAGAGAAGCTTGCAACCACTGAATTGTCAATTGACGTATTTCAAGTGACAAAAACGACCTATGCCGCGGCCAAAATTAGGTCGACACTGGTCTAGACGTTGGCTATCGTCTGGATTTATCAATTTCAATTGAAAATCAAGCGCCATCTGACTGAAGAAAGATTGATATAATTAATGTTATTAAGAATGCATTAGCCATATATGCTCATGAATCAACACGCAGACAGACTATTGGCTACCATTCTCGGACTGATAAGGACAGTGGCAACAGAGTGAATGGTCAAATCAGAAGTCGATCCGTTGAAACGGTAATGTAAAAATGCCAACGGCTGCAAATACAACAATTTTGTATACAATTTGCATAGTCGATAGAGACGGTCGATGAGATAAAACCTTTGCTCTCTAGGGTTATACGTTGACCGCGGTCCAAAGTGTTGCGGAATTCGCTCTTTAACTTTCCTTGGTTCGTTAGGCTGCAAACAAGATTTGAAATTCTAGAAGCGTTAGTCACAAACGGATTGCAAATGAATAGCAATCGGTGATTGCTTAGCAATTATGAGATTTTCATAGGACGGTCATGTTTTCGTTACAATTACTATAATTTAAATGTTGGTTATAGAAAGACATACATAATTCCGTAATAATATACTAGGAATCGCCCATGAGTTAAATATCGAATTATTTCTCATAATGCAATTCATGTTATGATTATTTACTTTTTTATTGCGAATCGATCTAAACAACACGAACGAAATTTCAATTTTATTTAACATTTCAGATATGTTAACAAATACGTCTGTCTCCATTCGGCCAACCAAAAAGCGATACCGAACTATATTACACATCACACTTGCCATATGTTGAACTGACTTTAGAAATGTAGAATATGCGATGTTTTTACATAGGGTTCACTACTTATCAAGGCCCGTAGGCCACTCGGGGATAAGGGTTATTTTGTGTACAATCGTAGTAATAGTTGGTATTGGAGATTTTATAAAGTATCTTACTTAAGGGGGCGATTAATCAGGAATCGGTTTATGTTGGGCATGGAGATTGCAGCATAGACTGCATTTTCTTGAGTATGTTCTCTCTAGTTAGGATAAACTCATAAAGATGCTTTAAAGATTATCGACATTTATTTATGTAAATTATATATTAATGCCATATAAGAAAAAATATTTTTTGAACGAAACGTATGTGTACATACTTACACTAGTCGTATATACCCGCATGTACAGGTCATATGTGAATGTTTTTTTTTTAAGTTAAAAGAAAATTATACACCCGACATATTTTCTATTGCAATTGATCGGGAAAAATAAAAATAATTACTGTATTAAATGTATGCTCTAAATTGGACGATTAGAAAAAAATGTAAATACGTAGGTGCAAAGTCCTACATGCGAAGAGTATGAGATAATCATATTATGTTTTTCACATAATGAAGAAACCCATATTTTTCAGTAAATATTTATATCACGTAATACAATATTTCTTAAACATAGCAGATCAATGTTTTTTTTATTATTTTTAATCCATAACTAGCTAAGTAGGTTCGAAGTAAACTGAAGATTAGCTGCTTGAACACACTTCGCATATGAATAATAATACAGAGAAGTATTCTAATTTAGGAGTTGCTGCCTGTGCGTATGTATGGCTGTTAGCTAGCAGAATATAATTACCTTCAACCTAAGCTTACTCAAATGTTGGGTAAAACTTAGTGATATAAGCAGCCACTGGATTTTTAAATTGATAAATATCTGATGATCTCTTACTCTCCACCCTTCTATATATATATATATATATATATATATATATATATATATATATATATATATATATATATATATATATATATCCCTCTGTCTCTCTCTTTATATATATATATAATTATATATATATATATATATATATAATTATATATATATATATATAATTATATATATATATATATAATTATATATATATATATATATATATATATATATATATATATATATATATATATATATTCCAATCACCCAACCGATAGTGTCACCTTGCACTGATGATTACTGAAAGGATGAAGTACTAGTATCTGTAAGTCTAAATAAATTGTTAGTTTACTAATCATGTCAGCCCCTTTAGAAACTCGGTTCTTATTGTTGAGCACTTTAAAGTTGAAATCGGAAGTCGGGCACAAACGTTCGCATACATAGATTATGATATAATCATTGGATAACAGTCGCCGGATGGTGAAACATTGACAAACAAAT
Organism: Euprymna scolopes; assembly: GCF_053919585.1. Classification (NCBI taxonomy): domain Eukaryota; kingdom Metazoa; phylum Mollusca; class Cephalopoda; order Sepiida; family Sepiolidae; genus Euprymna; species Euprymna scolopes. The sequence continues at coordinate 140,200,943 of NC_136495.1, read as the reverse complement.
GTTCAAATTTCAACGATATTTCTCCCAATTGGGATGGTTGTTTGTGTTAGTCCGAGCTGGATTCCTGGCCAGATTGCAATCTCCCGACCGCTAGCAATCGTGTCACCCTGCAATGACCATTGCCGAAAGGATGAAACACTAGTGTATGTAGGTATTAAACGCATATTATTTTCATATGAAGCATTATGTATGTGTCTTTAATTTTAGAGATGACACATTTCTTCGTTATTGCATGATACTTTTTAATTTTTGATAGAGTAATCAATATTAGTTACGCTATTTTATATTCATCTTAAGTCTTCTATTTCCGCCTGATAAATACATATATATATATATATATATATATATATATATATATATATATATATATATATATATATATATATATATATATTCTAACGGGCGTACTCATCATTGTCTATGAGGTAGTTTAGGAATGATATTATGCAATGGTGAGTCGTAATAGAATTGTATGGAAAAATGAAAAAAGAGATGAAAATAAAATAAAGAAGTTAACTAAGAAAGGTCAATCAACAAACACGAAACAACTCAATCCATTATCAGGAGGCAAACAGGAAACCAGCAGCTTAGGATGCGATCCCGATATTCACTGATCTGCGACGGCATCATAGAAAATAGTTTTTTTTGTTTCTTTTTTAACAAATTCAAGAAAGAACGCTAACGGTTAAAAAACACCGAACTTCGGTTACCTGTCTTTAGTTAAAAGGATTATATCTATATGAAATATATGAAAGTTGTTTTTTTCTTAATTTCACATATTATTCGACCGACGCATTGCACTTTTAGATGGTTTCAGTATCAACCCGATCCGATGCCAATGAGAAACGCTTTATGGGGACATACATATACACACTTTTTGTCTTTTATATATTAAAAGATACACATACACACATATGTATATATACACCCCCACACACATACCCACACACACAAATATATATATATATATATATATATATATATATATATATATATATATATATATATATATATATATATATATGCAATGTTTATCATATGGCATGCACCCACAATTTTTAAAATTATCTAAATATTAAAAAATGTTATTCGACGCGGAAGTATTTTAAACGCGAGGCAATTATCACTTTGACCTAAATTCTTTCTATTCTTAGCCGACTTTTACCGACTTTTTTCTCCAATGTAAGACTGATGCGCGTGAATAGGTTTACTTCTAAGAAGATAGCATTAAGAACATGGACGTTTTGTCATTAGTTTGTTGCAATAAACAGACATATGGTCAGCTTCCCCTTCTCCGGTTTCCACTTCCTTCCTTTAGAATTATAAAGGTCCGTACTTTCGTATTCTGACACTAAATTAAGCAAGGAAATAATGAAAACATCTGCGCCGATTATTTCACAACAACCTGTCTATTCAACGGATAAGTAACCTTCCTCTTTTTTATTTGGGGGATTTTAATCAAAAGTTGTAAATTCATATATATATCTATAATAGACTTTCATTTCGGTCGATTTGGCAAATAATTTCCTCTTGGGTTCCATATTTGTTTGTTAATGTGGGCACGAGTTGTGCATGATATATTCTTCATTAAACGCGTAAACTAAATGGATTAATTTCCTCTTAATTTCTTTTAAGCATTGCTACATAAGTTAATTTCCGTCCATCGAATTTTAATTACTAGTCTCTATGTCTATGTTTAAAATAGAGTTTTTTTTTTCAAAATATACGAATATTTTAGTAGATCTAGCATTATATACGTGTGACCCCCTTTCAAAAGTCTGCATCTGAAATATAATCTTCCTAGTTTAAATATCTTTCAGCATGTTCGTAATTGTGTCAGTCGTTGGTGTAAATATGTCGTCCCCATGTTTAAGATCTAAATTTCCATTGTAAGGAAATTGCTTGCTTAAATAGAAACGGTTGTAAGATGTTATGCTTCGTATCTACTGCAAAAAGGCAATACTTTCTTAAATACCATTATTAGTTTATATTCTTTTAAAACGGGAATGTATTTCACCACTCAGATTAACTTTTATTCAAGCTAGTCGATAATCAACGTAATATATATAAAAAAAACAAGAAAAACATAAACAGTAATATTTTTAGAACAATTAAAAATTGTTGAAAAGTAAACGCAATGCAATAATTTTACCTTGACTTAAACTTAATATGAAATTAAACAAGCATATTTATTATAATTTAGGTTGTAATACATAGAGCACAAATTCGAAAATATGAAGGACTTAGATACTTTAAGCATTCAACGTAAAAATAGTAATACTCTTTTAAGCGAAGGGGTCCAATTTTTTATCGAAAATATTAGTATTGTTAAGATTACACTGAGTGTAACATTTAATATCCGTTTCAATTACATTGGAGCAAATACACTAAAACACTTGTTCAAAAGCAGTAAATTGAGATACTAATGAACAAGGATTAATTCCCATGAATGAATAACGCTTAATCGATAACAGTAAAACTGGTGCATATATTTATAATGTACGCATTAATGATTATGAATGGACTTTTTAGGGATAAAATCACATTAATTAGTACTTTGTGGTAGATATTTGTTCTGAGTTATACTAAGTTTTGCTGAAGTAACACTATTAACAGTAATACCATCTTAGTAATTAATTGTTTACCGAATGTTCTTAGGCTTTATACCGCATAATCATACTTGACACAACGATTGCTGTCAAATCTCCGAAATTAAGCAACGATGAGGCTTGCCAGTCCCAGATGGGTGACCATTTTGGATTTTCATGTGCTCTATGTGCTCTCCGCTTATCCGCGCATTGTCTTCAGTCGTCCAGGAATTGTCTCTGCAACTGGACTCAAGCAGTGCCTATTAAGGAGAGTTGATGTTGGAGAGTACGACAAAATTATCCTCGCAGCTTCCATAACACGGATATCCTTTGTCTTTCGAGGCTGATCCGAGGCATTGATTTGACGCTATTAAAACTTGTAGAGACATATAGGAGGCTAAATAAGCATTTAAAATATTATTAGAAAAAAATCAATTACAGTAACTAGTGTAGATAACGAACGATGTTAAAAAAAAGGAAGAAAAATTAGATCCAAGCAGATAAATCTGGTTTCGATTTCATTACATCTACATAACATTTCTACTGCAATCGCCCCTAGATCCCACTGTAGCATCTGTGTTAGGCTACACTTTATCTTTTCTTTCCTCGGTCGGTGGAGGAGTAATCTTTCTTGAATGAAGCAATAGTTATTTTTATTCCTATCCAGACTGCTCCTTTTTTGGGAGCTTGAGGTCCCCCACATTAAAACCGAATTCGTTTCCATGACTGCCAACCTGGTAATTCAAGTAAATAAGGACATTTCTTCTGCGATAATTTAGATACGTACTTCCCGTATAAACACATACATGTACGTATTGAAAAATATTATATAAGGAATGATTCAAAATAGCGACACAATATATACTACACAGGCGTCTGTTGGATTAAATTGCGTTTCCATCGGGTAAATGCCTATAATATTACAATAACTATGTTTTTTTTGCTTGTTTTTTTAAATCTTTCTACGAAATTTAAATATCAAGGTGTTTATTACTAAAATATGACCAATTCAACGAAAAAAAATTATTGATAAATACATTTCGGTCTCTCATAAGTTGTTTAGCTAAACGAAACCCGTCGAGGTTTTACTTCATCAAAAATATAAATAAAATATTAAGAGTAATAATTAAATACTCCGATATTCTAGATTTAGAGTTTTTACTAGCAATATAGTATACTTACACTAATAAAAATAAAATCAATAAAATACATATTCCTTCTCATACTTCTAACTCTAACTGACACATCAGATCGACCTAAAAAAAACTAAATATAATTAAACAAATTACAAAAAAAATATACTTATTAATTCCTCCTGACAAGTGTTATTGTTTTAATCTCATTTTTCTTGTTTCTATATTTGGTAATTGATTTATATCTAATATTTCTATAACGTGAATCGGCAATTCTGTCTCTGCGGTCATCAGATAGTTTTCATTTTATTTAATTTTTATCAAATTTATAACAGATTCTCTGTAATTTATTTCTCCAGAAAATGTAATATATAAACGAATTTTCCTGGAAAATTATAAAAGACTTTTATTAGAACAAATATATAAAGAAACAAGAATACTTAAAATGATGTCTATGTGAGAAAATATAGAAGAAAACTCAGTTTTAGAACCTGATTAATTATGAGCACCATTGATATTCCCACCCATATTGTATTAAACCGGCCCGTAAATTAATCGTTTTTAGACTGCAATTAATTCAATGAAAATTTTCCAAGCGTATGAATGTGTGTGTGCAGCATATATACAGTAAAATAAAGAATATACATCTACATGCATGATATTTAAATAGTCTTATGTTTAATTCAATTGACCGTGTTTAATATAAATTGAAACGGGGTACAATAAATACCAATCGATACACATCTGTGTAAACCCTCGAGAATTCTTTAAGTATGTTCTTAACTTATTTTTAACTAGTGGGGGTACCCGGAAGTTGCCGGGTGTTAAAGCGAAGTAATAACCCTGTTTCAATATTTAAAAAAAAAATAACGATGCTACACCACCTTAAAAAAATTGGGAAAACGAAAACAAAAAAAAAACACCTAACAAACCTAAAACTTCTTTAAAACCGAAACAAAAACAATAATAAGGGGAAAGAATTATGAACGTGGTCGGAAAAACAAAAACAAAGAAACACGGTGAATAGAGAAAGAAAACAAAAATGGCATAAATAACCCGTCGTTTCGGTTAAGACCATGGGGCATTTCACCTAGTAGAATTCATAGGACGAAAAGGAACGTTAAAATGTTATTCCTATTTTTTAAGCAACTGCAAAACGAAGTAAAACTGAAATGATGTATTACATGTTTATTTTATTATTGGGGAAAAATGGTAAATAAGCAACGTAAAAGTAAGCGTGGGATAATAATCTATGTTTGGGGGAATGTTGCTATCAGTTAATCCCGTGGTGCGTTTCACCCAATAGAAAGCACAGAACGGAGAGGCACCGTGCAATTCCAGCCCAGTTTTTTTAAGCTAATACGAAGTACAGAAAACCGAAACCGGCGTTCGTTCATAAGTTTCCCCTCTTAACGATCACGCAGCGGTGTAAATGGGTGGCGGGGAAGGAGGAATTTATTAGAGAGAAAATATTTTACTATTTCCAGTAATTTTAACCAATTTATGCAGTGAACTTTCAGAAGAAAAATATAAGAATCTACGGTTATAGTGTAAGTGGAGAGGTAATATGCCTATAATACACCTCAGATATTGTGCTGCAGTTTGTGCATATTACATTTGCATGAAATGCCTTGATTTTTAATCCTATTAAGATCCAAATCAGAGGGAAAATGAATTTCTTTTATATATATCTAGGGATTAGCTTTTCTGACTGCGAAATAAACACAAGTAAGCAGTATTACTTTATGGAACACATAAGTAACTATAGGTTTGAAAAAATCCTTTAAACTAACTGTCACATTGGTGTCAAATGAAGTGTTCCCGTAAACTATAAACGTTGTAACAAAAAGTCAGCCATTGTTTTGGCGAAATGGAACCCCAGCGGCTATCTGTGGCTGAATGTTATTATAAAAAGGCCAGCTGGTCCGTTGCTTTTCCAGGGTATTTCGCTTGAGAAAATTAAATAGATTAACAACTCATACTGGTTTGCTTCAGGTTATACTGACCTGCTTTATTTCGCAATTAAGAATTATGGTTGAATATACTAATGATGGATTGAGGAAATTCATTATAATAGTTGATGCGGATGGATATAGGAGGCATATGCTGAATGATTCTTAATTTAACCATTAACATTCATGCAGGCACACACTTGAGTAAACAATTTTAACGAGGGTTTCCAAACAGTTATTTGTTTTGTAATAAAGTGTATGTTGTGTCTATAGTTATTCTATTACATGATCATTATAATAACAAAGTCACCATTACGACGGCATTAAACCACCATTACTAGCGATATATTTTACTTTTTACTAATCATAGACTTCGTCAACATAATATTTTTATATTATGTCTTGTCCCAGTTAATAATATAAGGGATAGAATACTAAGGTTTCTAATATGTAATATCATCTAGAAAATATCAAAAAAATGTTATAATGTTTCCACAGCCGATTTCTACATTCATAATGTTACCTGCTATATTGGTATCTTCCGTTTTCTCTTCGTCGAGTAAGAACAACAATAGAACACGTTTAGAATGTAATCTAATTAATTAAAATCTTATGTTTTCGAATTTCCATAGTATGCTAAGTCTAATATGGTTTATGCTCATTAAATTCTGCATATAATTGTCATCATAGCATTCTGTCAGGTATTAACACATACTTTTCTTCTGCGGAATGGTGTACATCTTGATCCTTTCCCCCAACTCTAGTTCCGATTATCATGTACTCCCTTATGCACTGAGATATAATCTACCGAAAGAAGTATAAAAATGTTAGTGTATATATATATATATATATATATATATATATATATATATATATATATATATATATATATATATATATATATACGAGCTTTATAACACATTATTTTAAATAGATAGTTTTAGTTTCGTAAGAAGTTTTTCTTTGTCAAGTTTGAGAACAGTTCCACTTGTATTTTCGTGAAGGTGGTGTACGTAAATAAAGTAATTGTTTCTTTCATTTATATTTTGTATCGACGAGTCATTGCAAGTCGATAAATATGTTGATTTAGATTATTTAACGCTGTGCAATGTCGATATGCGAACAAGATTACTTGCTAAGCATAAATAAATAATATGAGGCATAATTAACGGCTTGAAATTTAATAATATTGAGACTTTGGTATACACTGTTAAAATTGTGGATATATTTTATTATTATTATTATTGGTGGGTTGTTGATTTTCTGTACAATTCTTCAGCAATCTTATAAAACATTGAATGTTGATAAAGATCTGTAATATTTTATTCTAATCATTATGTGCGTATGTTTATAAAAGACATTGACGTTGCTTAATACTTGGGGCAATGTTAAGTGAGTATTCTGACAACTATTAGACGCGATGATTTTCAGGGGCAGTCACCGAAAAGCACAAACACTACTTGCCGTAAAGTGTAAACAAACACGAGCTGAACTTAATTTTAACTCATTTAAAATTTTTCTAATTATTTACTCATTGCCATAAAGGGGATATACATATCTATTGTTGGAATTACGTTTCTATTTCACCACCAATTAATACATTAATTAATTGACTAAATAATATTTAACCAGCGTTTACACAGAATAAAAGAAAAATAACACGCTTTCGGCATTTAAAAATAGCAGCAGATATAATGCCAAGTGTAATGCGTGTACGCGGTTCGCTGATGTTACTTTTATTTATTTTCCCCCCTTTTTGTTGTTTTATTCCTTATTTGGGGAAGGACGCAGTTGAGGACCTCCTTTCTATCAGTTTTTATTTTGGAACATAAAATGTATCATATTTTCGTCATACAATATTGACAAATGTATCAAAGACATTACGTGTATATATATATATATATATATATATATATATATATATATATATATATATATATATATACTAGACTAGACTAGACTATCCGTGACCCCATTAGGTCAGTGTGTTATATGAGCTATGGAATAAATGTATGAGCCTGACCCTTGTGACGTAAAGAAAATAGTTTTTTTTGTGACATAACAGAAACATTTCTATGAAAGTATATTGTAATGAAAAAATAATGTAGATAGATTTCTATGAGTCGTTATGTTTATAATTGCTTATTTTTGAACAAAAACTTACAGTCATTGAACTATAAGTGGTTTACCAAATAAATGTGCACTGAACAGATACCATAATTCTTAAAATTAAATTGAAATTTTGATATATCTTTTAATTTTAACGCGAAAAAAACAATTGGGACGCTTAAGACGTACACACTAAAACAGTACATTGTAAAATACTCTTTTGGGTGTCAACGGGTTAAAGTAGATTTATTTTTTAGAAAATTACGTTAAAATAACTAAAACGTAATATGAAAATGAACAATGTAAAAAAAATGCAGAACGTATTAGCAATTGTTCATTAGAAAATTTAAACGCGAAAGAAAAAAGACCAAACAATTGGGACGCTGGAAACGTATCCAGTAAAACAATACCTTGTAAAATTCTCTCATGGTTGTGAACGGGTTCAAGTAAATTTATGTGTAAGAAAATTACGTTAAAATATCTGAACCGTAATACGGAAAAGAACGACGTAAAAAAACAAGAAGTATTAACAATTGTTTATTTGGATCATTAACACGGGGAAAAATATGACGCTGAAAACGTATATAGTAAGACATTACGTTGTCATCAGGTCAAAGTAGATTATTTGTAAAAAAAAATTGCGATAGTATATTTGCAATACAGAATAGTTGCAAAACTTCCCATGTAAAATAATAATTTATAAATAATAACGTTAATATTTCAGTGCGTAGCTCAAATTCTTCAAAAGCAACGATTTGTGTTTATTTGTTCACACTGTTATAGGTTTAAGTCTATATACGCGTGCGAAACCGGAAGTCGTAAACCGGATTTTGGGCTACAATGCCTGTTACAAGGTCAGTTGGGTTTTATAATTGAATGATATTTGCAGTTAACGCATGCGTGTAAAATATATGTCGTGGTGAAATAATAATGTTAATATATATTCTAATTATGGGGTTCACTATATGTTGACTAAACATATGCGGTATACAGCTGGATTAAACTTGAACACTGCCCACAAACGAACGCCGCTAGATGCTAGTAACCAGCAATTCACAAGTTTGTTTAATCCTCAAGTTAATCCTCAACACAACAGTACCCACCACTTAATTCCACTACTATCAAGTGAGATTTCCACCTTTAAAGAGGAATAACCTCCGTTAAATTCCGACTATATGTATAACCGACACTTGATTACAAAACCTTTCACTGGATCAAACTACTCGTCATTGAGCCACAGCGCATTTCAGTGGATGGAATTCCTTGTTAATGTAAGACACCTTATTTCATTTCAGAGCATTTTAATTGAGAGTATTCATATGCTCGACAGTGACTTATAATGGCCAAACTTTAAGACGCAGTTAGCGCCAACCAAACGCCCAAGGACGTTTTTAAACGCCAGTGATTACAACTGCTTGCCACTAGCTTCAGAGAATGTCATTGAAAATGTGCTATTTCCTTCCGGAACAGCTCTAAGTAATAACCGTTAACTAACGTGAGCAAAATTTAACAGCAGTAAATGCAGACGTACGCTTAAAACTGTCAACTAAACATTAGTGATAGCATAGCCTATTACAACAGCATATTCTTTAAATGGTATTTTCTA
>NC_136495.1:140151555-140186555 GCF_053919585.1 Euprymna scolopes | reverse complement strand
TGGCAGTGCCTTTAGATGCATCACTTTATTTTGGTGGATAACCTCTTCCGCTTTCAAGACATAGTCTGTATTTTTTTATTTCTTTCTCCATCCTAATATCAAGTTTACAGAAGAATTGTTCACCGGACACTTTTACAAAAAACATTAACGAGACAAAAAAAAAAAATAAAAAGCAAGCAAAAACAAAGTTAACCGAAAGATGAAAAAAATGAGCTCTAAAAGTAGTGTATACGATTTTATAAATGGCGCTGACAATATGGCGGCTAGCCTAGACAATAACAAAAGAATAAAAGTGCACGATAATAGTGCATTTTATTCCCGCCAGATGATTACAACGACCGGTCGGTCGGATTAAGAAAGACACGAGGGACAATAACAAAGGAAGGGTAATTACTTATTACCAAAATTCCATCCTTGTCTTGTTTACCTCTTTTGCGGCCATTGTGTTTTTCAGCAAAACAGAAGACGCTAGGTTAGAAAAGACATACAAAAGGAATACTTCACATATTTCCTCTTGATTATAAATCTCTTAATAATTGGCGTTATTCTTAGCTTATTCGTCTAATTTGATTCCCAAAACGATTAACTAAATTCTATTTTGCTACTAAATTTTAGATTTATTAACTTATTTTTATGTTTTCCATTTTATTCATTTTATTGTCATTTCGTTTTTATCCTCTTTCAAATAATTTTTAATGAAAATGGATATTGTCCTTTATATGAATCATTCATTCAATCGTTCCGATAATTATTGCAACGTTTCGACAGTTGTTACCTTCGATCATTTCGTAAGGCTCGGTAATATATGAGAAATGTCTCAAAGAAACCACGGTTCATTCCCTCAGTACATTTAAAATGTAAGATATGTGTTTTAGATTTTATTGTAGTAACTATCGATTTTACTCAGGATCGCACATTCAGCATTTTAAAAGTATTTCCAACTTATATTAAGTGTTACGTAATATTTGTTCAATGCGTCTAAACTATACTTATAATTAGACAAAAAATAAATATTTATATTTCTAATCTATGTTTACCACAAGGAGAAACGATCAACACGTAGATTTAAAAGAGATATTAAAGCACGAATCTCGGAGTGCTATTTAGGTTTTCCATACATAGTCTTATATTCAATATAATGAAACTTGAACAGTCGTATGTTTCAATAACCGACACCCAATATATACATTCCACAGTAAAATAGTATTTTCGAAGAAAAAATTGTCTTTTTTTTTTATCTTGGTATGGCCATAATAACTAATGTCTTTTTCAATCACCGCAAGTTGTAATTTAGTAAAACATCCTTGTGTTTCTTATTATGACGTAATACACGTATAGACCTTACTTGATATCTGCTTAGCACGTTTGACTCATGCTATCTCTAACTTCCGTCAGATATGTAATTCATATATAAGTCTCCAACTAGAACAAAATAGAAAATTGAAATAGTATTCCTACAAAATAGAGAATTAAACAGAAATAAACCAAGTTATTGGTTCATCAACGTTTCGTATTCAGGAGTATGGCATAAATGTTTACTACACAAGATACCCAGCTATGGTATAACTGAAAATGTCTCCTCAATTATTAAATCATTTCTCTCTGATAGGTTCATAAAGGTAATGGTTGATGGGAAGAAATCAGTAGTTCACAATATTAATGATGTAGTCCCTCAGGGGTCAATCCTGGACCCAAGTTTCTTCCTGATCTACATTAATGATCTTCCAAATCATATTCTTGCATCATTTATAGACACTAATATCTCTGGTAGCGTCTTTAAGACCGTACACGACAAATTTCTCTCTGATTCTCTCTCTTCTAATCTTGAGCAAGTGGTATAGTGGAGAAAAGGTGGTTTGTTACTTTTAATGCATCGAAAACCAAGATTCTATCTTTAGATCATAAACGCTCTGACCCCATCTGGCATCAATTGAAATCAATGGACTCGTCTTGGAGAGGTATCATGTTTTGACAAGCTTCTGGACTTTACCTTTCTCTTGATCTTAGATGGAACACATGCATTAAATCTGTTGCCAAGGCCACAGGAAAGATGGTCGGATCCTTCTATCGATCCAGTAGATATTTCACTGCTGATGCAATTCTCTATCTATATAAGAGCCAGGTACGTCCAAGGATGGAGTTCTGTTGCCACATCTGGGCTGGAGCTTCTAGAAAACACTTATCCTGCCTTGATAGAGTAGAAAATAGTCTTCGTATCCTCGAAGGGGATATCATTTTCTCTTCCCTTCAACTCTTTCTCACAGAAGTAATATTCCGAGTTTGTCTCAGCATTATCTTTATTTTCATAGCAAGTACTCGACTGAGCTTTAATCTCTGACTCTCCCTCGTCAAACTTTCAAAAGAAACACTCATCTAAAACAAACCACTATCAACAATTTCCCCCCCCCTCTTTATCTGTGCCTCAACCTAAATGTTGATTCCATGAACGGAGCTTCTTTCTTAGAACTGCACGCCTGTGGAATTGTCTTGCGTTTTCCTGCTTTCCAGCTTATTACAATATGGTTGTCTTCAAGCCTCAGGTAAACACATTTTTGATGAGCTGTTCCGTATAATTAACAAATTTATCGAATTTCAATTACTAACATTAATTATATTTCCAATTTCTACTGTACACCTTTTAACACTTATACTTGAATGGCCTCAGTGCCTTGATAATGGTGATACCTATATAAACAAATAAATAAAAAAATAAATAAAAAGATATTTTATATAAGCAATTTAATTGAAATTTTAAGACAGTCTATCCTTGGATTCGAGAAATGTTTAAAAAATTACAATTTCTACAAACATTTAATAAGAAATACAAATGAAAGTTTTTTTTATTCTTCTGTTGATGTATCTACATTTAAAATTTTACTTTACTTTTGCTAGCGTTATGCCGAGGCGAACGCTGAGAAAATGATTAATTGTGCATTTATTAAAACAGTCCTGTGGAAAATAAATATTTAAAATAAAGTATTGCTTATTCACTTATGTTACCGTGCTTTTTTTTTACAATACTATTTTCAAGCAAAATTCAAGTTTTGCACTAACTTTTAGTTTTTTAAATTGTTAGGTAAGTACAGATAACCCGGTCTGTTTCTTTTGTGTCGAATATCTAGCTCCCGAAAAGAAATGGTACTCTGTATAGTAACAACAAAAAAAAACTGCCTCAGTCTATAAGGATGTTTACTCTACTGATCGAGGAAAAACGGTGAAGTGTGTTTTTTTTTTACATGGGGGTAACCACTTATCAAGGCCCGAAGGTCACTCAGGAATAAGGGTTATTGCGTGTACAGTAACCAATGATATAGTATTGTAGTAATCATTAGTATTGATGGTTTTGATACAGTGTCTTACATAAGGGGGCGGTTTGTCAGGAGTTTGTTTATGTTGGACTTGAAGACGTCTAAGTTGTAGTCAGGTAGGAAAAAGACGAGCGGAATAGAGTTCCACTGGCGTGCAGTTCTAAGAAAGAAGCTTTACTCATGGAATCTACATTGTGATTTAGGCACAGATAAAGAGTGGGGAAAATTATTGACAGTGGTTTAAGCCAGACGAGTGTTTTCGTGAAAGATTGGACAGGGAGGAGAGGGATTGGAGCTCAGACGAGCACCTGCCATGGAAATAACGATTAAACAAAGATAGGCTCGCAACGTCTCTTCTGTGGGAGAGAGGTTGCAGGGAAGAGAACAGGACATCCAACACTAAACCACGAAGTCTATTTTGTACTCTGTCAAGGCAGGATAGGCTGTTTTTAGCAGCTCCTGCCCAGATGTGGCAGCAGTGCTCACTCAGTGGACATAATTGGCTTTTATACAGATAGAGATTTGCATCTGTAGTGAGATATCTTCTGGAGCGTTAGAAGGATCCCACCATTTTCCCAGTGTCCCTGGCAACAGACTTGATGTACGTGTTCCATTTCAGATCAGGAGTAAAGGTCAAACCCAGTAGCTTGTCAAAACATGGAGCCTCTCCAAGACGAGAGCCATCCATTTCAATTGATGCCAGATGGGGATCAGAGCGTTTATGATGTAAAGATAGACGCTTGGTTTTTGATGCATTAAAAGTGACCAGCCACCTCTTCCCCCATTGTACAACGTGCTCAAGATCAGAGGACAGAGAATTAGAGAGAACTTTGTCATTTAGGGCCTTTGATGTGTTGCCACGGATGGTCGTGTAATCAGCATAGATGTTTGGAAGAAGAGGAGTAAAAAACTTATGTTCTTTGTTGTCCTATAAAAAATAAATGATTTCAATTGAGGTTTTATCCTAAAAATATTCCTATGGAATTTCAAATTTATTCATGTGTTATTGTTTTATTTCAATGTTCTGTTTACTCATCTCACTATTTTCCCCAAGTCATGTTACCAATAATTATAAAATCTTTATATTCGCGTTACTCCATTGAATTATTTTTATGAACTATTAATTAATTGTAAATACGTGACTGTTTCCTTTGTTGAGCTTTTTCTTTTCCTTACTTGTTTTGTAAATTATACCGCTTTATCTACCTCTTCTTTTGAGATGGTGATTTTCTTTTCATCGATATTTCACTTGTACTTTTAAAAAATCGGCCTGAACATCTGTCTCTTTTCAATTTATTGTACTTAAATGTATTATATTTTTTTAATAGAATGTGTGTTGTGGGGTATGTATTTTTTAATTTTTGCAGTTCATTATATAATTTCAGACGTACTTTTTCATTAAAAACTTCGTTGGAATAATCGTCCTAGAATCTGTTCAGATTTATTCAATTCATATAAGACACTAACAAAATGCAGAAGACCAGAAAGGATAATATTTCAAACAATCAAACAATCAAAATGTAATTCCTGCTATTTTAATCACACATTAAAAGCTGTGGCGATATGTATTTACTGACAGAAAATGTATTCGGTTCATTTTTTTAATGTTCCAAATCGAAGCCATATTTCTGCATAGGCGTACTCTCTTCTATTTAGAATATTGATTAATAAACGAAATGCTGCCGTGTTTTGCTAATACTCCTAATTAATATACGAAATAATCGAATACCGCAAATTTACTGTCATTGTGGAGAAATTTTGACCGTATATTAGGACCTAAGGAATTTACTGATATGAAAATATTAAGACGTGAAAAGGTTAAATAAGATTATAGAACCATAACAAGACTATTTAATTAATGGGTATCTATTTTATTTATCTAGTTAAAAACACAAGGACAACAGATGCAGATCTATATTTATATGTGAATATGATAATTTTAGAGTATAAGATATGTTTATTCATTTCTACTCCGATTTGTTGATTAATATTTCATTGTTTGATTTAATTAATGTTTACCTTTCTTAAATATGTAGTAAACTACTCTTTTGTATGTAACTTCATATTGCTTTTCATATATAACTCTGGCAAGATTATTCTTTTAATATTGAATGGAATGGAAACAATAATGGGGGTATATTCGTACTTCAATAACAAAAAAATACAGCACAAACTGTAGAATATAATGAACCTACATGAAATAGCTATCGCTATTCTTATAATGACACCAGGAACGATAAAACATACAATTCAGAAATATTGCCAATCACAGTTTCCCTGACATGCAATGTGCATTCATATCAATACGTACATCAACGCGTAGACAGTGTATACTCGATATATTTACTTATTTATGGAAATGGACAGTTGCATATATCGGCAGAGTAAAGTTTCGTGAAATGGTTTATTTGCCAATGTATATCATATGACACTGAGGTGACAAATAAATGAAGGACACTTCAGTAAAGCAATTTTATGGACACTTCCCAAGTTGTTCAATTCATTACACCGATACTGTATGCATTTGCTCGAATAAATATATAAATATTTCATTGTTGGTCTCAACAGATAAAAAAGAGAAATCTGATAAACTCGCATAAATGAAGCAAATGAAGTCGGACTCTTATTTCATTCACACTATTTTATTTCCTCATAAGATTTACCTATACGCAAACATTTTATTATTGTGAATGGTCGATGTTTCTGATTGATTACATAGCTGATTTGGGTTTGTTCGAGGTGGAATTATTCGACGCAGGAGTATAGACAGATGTATGGGCATTATGTTTAAATAAGCGATCTATACAGGGTAAAATGAAAGAAGAGTCGACTTAGAAAAGACAACATAATGCTATTTCCATTTTATGTAAAATAATTTTCTTTTGTTGGTGTTGCAGATAATCTACTAGTTAGCCAGTACAAATCCAATGTTAGTAAGGACCTGCTATCATGTCTGAAAGCGTCACAATATTCACCAGTCAACATTGTACAACTCATGCTCTCTACTAATGCATGATATTAAAACAGGACCATTTCCAACACCCTCAAAGTGATAATACTGCCCTTTCGCCGCTTGCGGGCACAGCTCAACGCATTGGACAACCCACGACCTTTGGTGCGGTTTCATGTGAATGATATATAATGATATCACACATCTCAAATGTCGGCGTAAAAGTCAACACCAAAGTGTTCCTAAATAGGCTACAAAGTATGGTGATACTTTGTGCAATTACTGGCCGACTCAGGCTGTTGCAGCAGGATTCGTATCAGCTGAGAAGTCAACTAAGACCAGGGTTCGCTTCAATAAGAAGTGCGGTGCTAATGCACTTACTGATCCGCGCTACTTTTTAAATCGTATTTTCAAGTTTAATTAAAGTTTTATTATATGTTTTTTTTATTCACATGTAAGGTTAAAGTACAGAATAGGGACACACCACCCTCCTCTCCACATGTTAAGAATATTTTTTTGAAATCATAATGCATTGATTTCAGTACGAATCACAAAATGCATTAACACTAAAAGTGCTACGGCGATCAGCTAGCTTGGATATTCTGGGAGTCATGTTGGTGACGTTCTGGACGTATGACCAAACGAATTGTCCAGCGGGTTCGGATTGAGGGAGAAGTGGACAATGAAACAAGTGTAATATCAACACGTCAACGAAATAGTCATAAATAAAAACAGCTGGGTTAAAACAATGAAAATTAATTTTTACTTTCAAAGTATCTATATTTTTTGGTATAATTAGACACAAAGTATTATACGAATATATGACGTAATATATGTAATATATATATATATATATATATATATATATATATATATATATATATATATGTATATATATATTAAAATATTTGAAAGATTCATCTGGGAATTGCGTTGTTTCAAGTAAGTTTTATACAACACGTAATTAATAAATACAATTTCAAGCCAATTCTTATTGTAGTTAAACGTAAGATCAGATTGTTATGTGCTTCATAATTAAATATTTCTTAACACAATTATTTTAATTAAAAAAAAACATCAAATCACTTCGCTTTCACTTACTCTGATTTGTAAAGCACACTTTGCATTATTTTATATTTGCTCATTGAATTTCATTAACCATAGTTTTCCTTCCCACAATTTTCAACAGCCGTATTTTTAATTTTATAAATTTTCTAATCAAATACCTTTCGTATGTAATATTCTTAATTGTTGTATTTTAATCCCCAATAATAACATATAAAGGTTATTTATTTAAATAAAGAAATATTAATGAGAAATAATAACGGAATAGAAAAGAACATATAAGCAATAAAAATCAGCTAAATAACGAGGAAGTATAACTTTTCTATTGTTCTGACCAAGTTTACCTCACAAACAAACGTTATTTCTAAAGTAAATTAATTATATCTAAATGCGAAACTATTTTTCATATATCGATTAACAAATTTCGTGAGTGGACAGCAATGCAATATAGAGTTTATTTGTTGTAAATTAATTTAATTTTTTATTCGTACATTGTTTCTCTCTCATCTATATTAATGGCTGGATTTAATTTAATTGATAAAACAGTTTCATATCCATACATAAAAAATAATGGGTTTGTTTATGCACAACTCTCCTGCATCCCACACCATTGGGTTGATCATGGCCAAACCTGGCGTAATGATACGCCCCCACCTAAGGATTGTGCTCACAATTTTTCACGTGCATGATCAAAGTTTAAGGTCATATTTGGTGAAGTTAGTATAACATTCACTTACGGCAAGAATGACTGCGAAGCAAGTACTTTGGTTTAACATGAAGCGCGAATAACTTTGATTGTTGAAAAAGATAATCCAATGAATGTGTCAATGCTATTATACACATTTTTGTAATAACATCAACCAGTAAATATTCGATCATATGCACGTTTTATCTTCCATGTTCTTATATACTTACATCTTAATATTTTGAGACGGTAATACATTAACATATAAGTTGAAAAAGCAACCAAAACAGTATAACAAAAGTTGAGAAACTGTGAACGTTTTATTAGTTTACTTTTTTTACCAACCGTGACACAGTGCCGCTAAGATTTACTGTTTGGGGAAGATATCTCGGAGCTATTATGGGACGGATTGAGAAAGGATAAACCTGGTTATATTACACTTGAATTTATTCATGAGAGTAGAGTCAGGGTAGTAGAGAACTAGAAGAAGATTTCAAAGTAACGCAGTTAAAAGTTCTACTTTTCCATCATCTTTCAATCTCTACATTGTAAGGGTATGCGATTCTTGTATGTGTCAGTTTAGTAGAGGCTGTTTACGTAGGGGAAGTATATAAACTTATAGTTTGTCGGAGCACTTTCGATTTAGATACTTGTAAAATAGGCACAGTAACGTAACATTTCGTAGATGGGGCACTCACTAGATTATGTCGATATCTTAATAAGCCAAAACGTGGTAACGATTCACTATGCATGGCCTAGAGGTAACTTTGTATATTTAGAGGATAGTCTAAGATGTGATTAACTTTCTAGCACGTCCATTGTAGAATAGTATATTCTGAACACGTTTCTTCAAATTCACACAAAAGTAAAACAGATACATCTAAAGGATTACTAAGATTGGTTCCATGAGCATGGACTCTACGTTCTAGAAAGTTCCTTACGTCTGACAGTATCCTTTACTTCTACGCCTACAATGTTGTGTTGGCGTTTGGTGAATGAATTCTGAACCAGGAAGCAGCTCCTGCTGAGGCTTCTCGATGCAATAAAAGTGGGTATTTGTCACAGCTTTACCCTATCATTCTCTGCAAATACATTTCGTCACTACTTTTCCTCCCTTACATTCCTTATGTGCTCTCTTCTAACAAAGTCTT
The DNA here is from genome assembly GCF_053919585.1 of Euprymna scolopes. NCBI lineage: Eukaryota > Metazoa > Mollusca > Cephalopoda > Sepiida > Sepiolidae > Euprymna > Euprymna scolopes. The sequence goes on along the minus strand of NC_136495.1, from coordinate 140,177,396 downwards.
ATCAAGTCTACCGCCTAGTTCACCAAATCCTAATCGTCATAATTATAAAATCTCTTGAATAAATACACGATTAAGCCTAGACCCCCAACTTCCAACGTAGACCACCACTACCATTCCTCCTCCAACATCAGGGGTAGAAGTTCCAGCATTCTAGAGGATGAAATCCAATTGCACAAGATAAAACAAAACCTATCTCTCCTAAGAGACACTTGCAGTGAATCAACTATTTCCGTAGATGTGTTCGTAATTAAAGGATAGTCTAATGTAACATCCAAATAAACTTGCCATGGGCATGGACTATGTGTCTACATAAAAGATGGTTTTCCATGTACTGGGGGCATCTCCAGATAAAACCCTTAATCGCCCTATATGTGTTTTCGGATTGCATTTCATCACATCACTGTTTTCATATTTATCTCCTATCGCCCCATGACAACGGAGCTTCAATCTTTAGGAGTATATATGAGAAAATTCACTACATACTGTCTGCTCATTTTTCCTCTAACATTCACGTTGGTGAAAACTTCGATGTTCACAATGTGGACTGTTTTGCCCATTCAAACAATACATATGTTGAAGATCAGCATGCAAATATCCTCCAGTTTTCCTCACAACTTACCCTAGGTTATGTTCATATTCGTTCTGTCCCCATTGTCTCAGTAAAAAAAATGAAATAAGGGCTCCGGCATTCCTCTCTATCGTTCAGTATATCGATACGCTATGGCTGACTAACTTTCCTACGTTTATCAGATCTAACTGAGTTTTTATGTTAAAACAGGTGTCCTCTATAGTATCAGACTTTTCAGATTGATTAATACTGACTATAGACCGCTTCACAGCCTCCAAAACATTCCAACAACAATGTAACAACCAACCGTGGTTCTCTCCAGAAGTACTGTCATTACGCACAGAAATTACTTTTTGCATTGCTTCAACTTAATAGGTGTACTGGGATTAAAGCAGCCAGTAACTACTGTAAAAGCGTAATAAAGAACGTGAGAGATGTGTATGCATATCCCGTCAAGTCCAAAGTAGCTGAACAGCGGCTTGCTTCCTAGCAATTTTAGCAAACAAAAAACAAGGTCCTCAACAGATAGTGTTTGCTTTATCCCAACCATCATCACTGGACCTGAGGTAATTCCGTTAGCGAACGCTTTGCACAACACATTTGCAGCTAATTCCACCCTATGTGACCAGTGCTGCATTCCCACGTATTTTCCCTGTCCGTAAAAAAGACGTTATGCGACATTCACATATCGGTGCGTGATGTTGGCAAACTAATCAAAAACATTGATTCCATTAAAACAACTGACCTTGACGTCATTCTCACTATAGTGCTAAGAAAATTTAAACCGGAGCCTGCAAAACTTTTTAGGCGGTGTATTTAAGTGGATTGTTTCCAACACCTTAGAACACCTCATAAGTTTGTCCCGTATTTAAAAACTCAGGTGATCACTCATCTTCCTCTCAATGCAGACAAATCAGTCTCGTGTACATCATGAGTAAGTTGCTGTAATCTGTGTTTGATAGAGAATTAGTCAATAACATCAGCAGAGATTACCTCCTCAGTGACAAAGAATATGGGTTCCGTTCTTCTGGATTAACAGCGAATAAGTTAACATTTATATCTCATGCGATTAGCTAACGACTCGTAGGAGGCTATTTTTCTTAAGTCAATCGTCTTTGAATTATCAAACCATTTTGATAGGGTATACCAGAAAGGTGTATTCCACGAAATATCCAGCAACATTATAGCCGAAAATCTCTCTCAATTATAAAACAAATTCTTTCTAATAATTTCATAAGAGTATTGATGTATTGGCAGAAATCAGAAGCTCATATTATTCATGCTGTAGGCCCTCGAGGGTCCATCCTGTATCCAACTCCATTCCTGATCTACATTAATGATCTTCACAAGTACATCCTTAGATCTTTCGTAGACATTTATTCTGATGGCACTGCCATTTATGGCAGCATATCAAAGGCGGTAAACGATCATGTTCTCTCTGATTTTCAATCCTCTGATCTAGAGCATGCAGTACAATTGGAGTAAAAGTGGATGTTTACTTTTAATGTATCTAAAACCAAGCTTCTATCTTTACATCATCGATGCTCTGATAACCATCTGGCATTAATGGAAATGAATTACTCTCGCCTTTATAAAATATGAAAACATTACAGTGATTATTATTTCTTTAATAGTTGAATATTTTGCAAAATATATATATTTATATTTGCCTGTGTTAATTAAAAGTGTTTAATTAAAAACTAATCGAACGTACTAGGTTGGATAATAATTCCGATGAATGCTGGAAAATGATCTAGTAAAATTAACTGCGTTTTGTATGTCGTTATTTGAATATAAAACATGACATGTTATTGCTTTCGTTATTTATTGAGCTTAATATAAAAATGAATAATGAACGTTAAATATCAATCTTTGAATGGATTTAAATATTCTATTTTCTTGAAAAGTGTTAACGAATATATGGGATTGTGTCTAGTTAATAAATATATATGACCCAACAATGGATTTCCTTGTAATTTTTTTTTATCATTATTAGTAGTTTAAATATTAATAGTATCATGATTAAATTTATATATGAGTGTTTAAGTATGTGTTAATGTGCCACACACACACACTCTCTCTGTCTCTTTCTCTGTCTCTCTCTGTCTCTCTCTATATATATATATGTGCGTGCGTGTGCGTGTGTGTGTGCGTGTTTTGTAGCGTAACGTATTTTATAGCATTTAGTATATATTTCATTCATTGTCTCCTTATGAAACTGTATGTGAATTCAAATATATTACATTAATATCAGTATAAAAGGACAGACACACGCATACATTTAAAGGAGTTTTTACTCTAATTACTTCTAATATTCATTAAACGCACCTTTTATAAATTTATTCCCGGTGTTCACGCCTTTATACTCTTCTCTATATCGGACATTCCGGCATCATATCGCCTACATCAATTATTAATGTATTCAGACTGCGAGTTAATCAGCAATCAAGGGGAAAAACGAAGGTTACAGTAAAATTTACAGAAACGATACAAATGGATTACACACCTGAAAAGTGCCCAAATACTAGGTGTTATAAGCGCATCGTTCTTGATCGACTGGCTTATGTGTCTAATTCATTTCATAGATCCGTTTAAAAGAGACGTTTCGCCTTGAAGAACGTTAGCGACTTTTCTTAATTCAGTTGACAGTTTGCTCAGAAAGGCAATAAAATAGCCCAGGGAAAGAACCGCCTCACATGTTAAAGAGTCCAGATGTGGCATTTGGGTTCTTATAATTGACAGCAGTTTTTCTGCGAGAAGACATACTCCCCCTTTCCGCTTGGATAGACGGCGGATGAAATCAACCATTTGTGTCTCAATTAAATATTATCTAATGCCATCTGCAGTAATGTCACTGCCATTAGCACGCTAAGGGGAATATTGGAACGGGGTAAGCGAATAAATATATGGAAACTGTCCAGAGATGTTAAAATGTCCAGGGAAATTGCTTGAATCCGAAAAGTTTGAATAGAGTCACGCAAATCTACATATTAATAAGAACTGTTAGTATTCTTTCCTGCGTTATGTTGGAAATGCAATAAGTATTCCCATAACCTTATATTAAGTGAAATGTTTTGCAATATACCCACGCATGCATATGATCACCTCTTTCTTCTCTCATCTTTCTGTCCCCTGTCTATTTATCTTTCTATTCTTTTTTATACACGCATACACACCAATATATATATATATATATATATATATATATATATATATATATATATATATATATATATATATATATATATATGGCGATTCAGCTACATTGAATATTCCACGTGTCATCCACTCTAGGACTCTTCAGGCTTATCTATGTAAGCCTGAAGAGTCATAGTGTTGATGAAACGGGGAATATTCAGTGTAGCTTAATCGCCATATATATTTTATAAATTTCTAATTAGCTCTACCTACGTATTGAGCACTTTTAAAGTAAATACCTAAAGTTTACGCATAAATTTATATTTTCGTATAATAATTTTATGTGAGTAAATTAAGTAGTTATATATATATATATACATATATATACATATATATATATATATATATATATATATATAAGAAGAGAATTATCTATCCATCAATATATGTATATATATATATATATATATATATATATATAGATAGATAGATAGATAGATAGATAGATAGATAATTCTCTTCTTCTCTTTATTATTATCAATATTATTATTATTATTATTATTATTATTATTATTATTATTATTATTATTATTATTTAATACTAATAATCTTTAAACGAATTATGTCACACAAGGTCCAATTCTTCTGCTACAGTATCTTGTTATTTTTTTGTTTACCTAATACATTTTGACCCTCACACCAATAACGAACTCAGTTATTATTCTGTCTATTTGTATTTGAATCAATTTTGATTTACAATAATGTTACACTTCTATTCTATGGATTGACATTCCACAGTTATGTATACACACCATAAACAATTAACCGCTTGCTCAAATTACGAGCATTTACATAAAAACCTAACTGCTGCCTTTCTTGAAGAAGCCATACCTTAACTAACAAGCTATAAAAAGATGTGTTTAATCTTATCGAAAAAAGCATACTTAGTTTATATTTAGTAAAGACAAACACCACACGACAAATACGTATATAGATATATATATATATATATATATATATATATATATATATATATATATATATATATGTAAAGGCAAACACAGTAGATGCGAGCTGATTTAGCAGAAACCTAAACTTAATATATATATATATATATATATATATATATATATATATATATATATATATATGTATATATATATAGATATACATATATATATATATATATATATATATATATATATATATATATATATTTATATATATATATACTGTGTTTGCCGTTTTTTCTTCAACCGCATTGCAAATTTGTAATACCGCGATGATATGTGTATATATGTTTACTTACATTGTGAACGATTTTTTTTTATGCAGCAAGTCGCCGACAATATGGGAACATATAAAATACGCGTCTTCAGTGCAGTGTATAGTTTATGTAAGTATAGTCATATCATTTGCATTTTACGTGCCGTAATTTCTCAATTAAGCCATTATAATATAACCGTTAGGTTTTAATTTCAGTGCTAAATAAATGATTGTAATATAATAAAGCTACACATGTACCTAGTGCTTTGAGATATATGTATATAGAATATATATATATATATATATATATATATATATATATATATATATGTGTGTGTGTGTGTGTGTCTGTGTCTGTGTGCACGTGTGTGTGTGTGGACATGTATAAAAATACGAAAAGTACAAAAGCTTATAACTTTTCATTATTCGTTTTCTATTGGTGATGTGCAGGAATGCAAAATAATATTATGATTTTTTTTTAACTCGTATATATGCATATATATATATATATATATATATATATATGTGTGTGTGTGTGTGTGTATGTGTGCCTGTGCGTGTATGTGTGTGTCTGTGTGTGTGTGATATACTTTTCCGTCGAGTTTGTCATATGAACTTCAGCCACAACAACTAAGTTTCTCGGAAATCCACACAGAAGACTAAATTATAGTGATAAAGGTTTTGTGTAGAACCAATCAGACATTTTGGTATTACTGCTAATATTTCTCGGAGCAGGGGCTGCGTCAGAATACAGGTGTTTACATTAGAAATACCTTCTCCTCTTAAAGAAGGTTAAGTCTGACCAGTACCAGATGGGTGACAATTTGGGATATCTAAACGTTGTATAAACCGTGCCGAGCAATAGAAGTTTCCAGGTTGGTATCTGGGATGCATAAAGTCATTGGGATGGATGAAATCGTCGTCTACGTTAAATGTGTATATATATACACACTTGTGCCCGATATCATTCATACCCCCCTTGAAAATTTTATTAGGTGTAACTTTGTAAGAATTTATTGTTTACGTCCATATTGATACATATTCTTAATAAACCTCTTCTGATCATTTTCGTCATTTTAAAATCTTGGGATACTTTTAATTAAAGAAATATACAGCTATTTATAAAATCTGCAATGTTAAAAAATAATCATACCCCCTTATTTTTTCAGTATTAATTGAGTTTCTTACTGTTTGTTTCCTGTTTGATTCTTATTTTGAATGCTTTTATACAACCTTTGATTAATTTCATTTCGTTTTTTGCATTTTTCAGAAATTAAAATGATATCAACTGAAAACCAATAAAAGAAAAAAATTATTAGAATGGGGAAGAAAAAAGAGCTTAGTAATGATCTTAGGACAAAAATTGTGAATTCACATAAGGATGGTTTAGGTTACAAGCCAATTTCCAAGAAATTTTAGGTCCCTACAGCAACAGTACAGAGCATCATCAAAATATTCCAGAGCCACCACACAACAAACAACTTGATTGGTAGAGGAAGGAAAAGGAAACTGTCTGCTAGAGCCATCAGGAATATTGTAAGAAGTGTTAATGCAAATCCAACCAACACTACTAAGGACATTTTAGAAAATCTGGAGTCTTCTGGCATAAAAATATCAAGGAAAACATTGCAAAAGACTCTGCATGAAAATGATCTGAAAGGAAGAAGACCAAGAAGGACTCCATTGCACACCGGAAAACACATTGCAGCACGTCTAAAGTTTGCTAGGACCCATGTGAATTCTCCAGAGTCCATTTTCTCAAGTATTTTGTGGACTGACGAAACAAAAATTGAATTGTTTGGCCATATGGATGCATCTTACGTTTGGAGGAAGAAAGGAGAAGCTTACAACCCAAAGAACACCATACCCACGGTGAAACATGGTGGTGGTAGCCTAATGTTTCGGGGCTCCTTTTCGGCTAGTGGTCCAGGTAGTTTGGTCAAGATAGATGGAACCATGAAGAAGGAGCAATATTTGGAGATACTCCAGAAAAACATTAGACAGGATGCGGAGAAGCTCCATTTAGGACCAAACTGGGTCCTTCAACAGGATAATGACCCAAAACATACTGCCAAAATAGTCCAGAAATGGTTTGAGGATAATCAAATTAATGTTTTGGAATGGCCTAGCCAGAGTCCCGACCTGAACCCTATCGAAATCCTCTGGCACATATTGAAAACTGAGGTTAAAAAGCGGAAACCTAGAAATTTGAGGGATTTGGAGAACTACTGCATTGAAGAATGGTAAAAAATCAGTGTTGATGCTTGTAAAAACCTTGTTGATAAATATCCAAAACGGTTACAGGCAGTTATTAAGAATAAAGGGCATGCTATTGACTATTAGTAAGAGAGGTATGAATAATTTTGAACTAGTGCCATTATTGTTTTTCTTTGTATAATGTTTCAAACTTGCATAATTTATTTATTTGTTGAGTTTAAATTAAATGCTTATGCTTGATTTATTGTTTGAAATCCCTTTAATATTGTCTACCTTCTGGTTTGAGCAATATTCTTATAGAAATCTCAAAGATCCAAGGGGTATGAATAATATCGGGCACAAGTGTATATATATATATATATATATATATATATATATATATATATATATATATATATATATATATATTATATATAGTGAATTTAGTTTACAAACAAATGGCTACACATAAGCATACATGTTTCAGCGAAAACCCAGTAAGGGGATCGCTTCGTCAGGCCCAGAACAACTCTGGCTGTTTCACCTCAAACATTGCCGATCTATAACTAGGATTACATCATATTTTAGTGTAAAGGGAGAGACAGGACCTAAAGAGAAAGTATATACATTAAAATGTGATCATCCATTATGTTAGTTATATTAATTATTTTTTTATTTTCTTTAATTTATAGTGCGTCAAGAGTTTCAAGTAGAGTTTCAATATTATCAGTAAATTCCGAGTTCAGTAGGTAAATTGTGTAGAATAGGAACCCAAGTTTTAAAAAGGGAACGGCTGTAATATTTACATCACAATTATAATTATATATTAACATTAATATTAATCAGTTAACATATATAGTTATGTGAATAATTCATTAGGCCACTAACGTTTAACATAAAATAAATAGTTTACGTTTTTGAAAAAAATTACGATGTAATGAATAATTAACGAAAGAATGTCAGTTATATTATTCATTGTAAATGCTAACGTTTAAAAATAAATGGTTAACGTGTAAATAAATTAGTGCCCGTATAATATTACTTTTGTAAATTTTTGACGTTTCAAAAATTACGTATAAAAAAGGTGATTAAAGTATATATATATATATATATATATATATATATTTATATATGTTAAAAAATGTGATTAAAGTATATATATATATATGTAAAAAATATTATATACAACGTTTATTGATAGAAGTAGGACTTATAGGAAACGATTCGAATACTTATAAAGTCAGTAATAGTAATTTAGATAACATTTTCTTTTAAATAATAGTATTATTAATGAAAAAGTAGGATTAAAGTTAGAAGATAAACACGAAAATCGTCCATGTATGTATTGGATACCTAAAATGCATAACAATCCAGTTGGATCTAGATTTACTGTAGGTGCAAAGACGTGCATCACTAAACCTCTAAGTAAAGCTATATCTAAAATATTTAAATTAATTATAAATCAAATAAATAATTTTCACCTGAAAAGTAAATTCTATAGTAATATAAATCTATTTGGCGTAGTAAATAATTCCAAACCAGTGAAAGAAAAATTAGATAAAATAAATTCCAGAATAAAAGCAAAATCTATAGCTACTTATGATTTTAGTACACTATATACTAAAATTCCGAATTAAATGATAGTGTAGATTTGGCTTTTGAAGGTGGAAAAGGTAAATTTATAGACTTTTCAAACTCTAAAGTTTCTGAGGTCAAAATAAAAATAGCAAAACTAGTGTTTCTAAAGGTATTTTAAAATTACTTGTAAGTCATCTTATTAAAGAATGCTATTTTCAAATAGGAAATAACATATTACTCCAAACGATAGGTATCCCAATGGGATTGGATCCTGCACCATTTTGGGCAAATTTGTATTTACATAGACTCGAGTATATATATATATATATATATATATATATATATATATATATATATATATATATATATATATATATATATATAAATATGTCATCATTATTAAAAACAGATATATCTAAAACATATAACTTTCATGGGTGTAGGAGATTTATAGATGACCTTATATGCATAAACGATAATGATGAATTCGACAAAAATAAACATCTTATATATCCAAACGAACTAAAATTGAATTGTGAACATAGAGGAGAACAGGCGACATTTCTGGATTTAGATATAAAAATTGAGGATGGGATTTTTCTTTATAAAATATTTGATAAAAGAAACGCATTTCCCTTTAATATAGTACGTATGCCCCATAAGGATATCACCTGCCCTGTTTTTTGTGTTTTATGGAACCATTATTTCAGAGTTTTTGAGAATTGCCCGCGGTACTCTAAAATTAACAGATTTTATACCACCAGTTTCTAGCTTAGTAATAAGGATGATAAAACAAGGTGGAGATAAAAATAAAATATTTAAGCAGTAAAATAAAGCATTTGTTCGTTATCCTGATGCTTTTGAATCGTTTAAGATAAACCAGACTATATTAATAAAGGAAATCCAAAACTATATTAGCAATGTATAAAATGTATTTATAATTACATATAATAAATTTTATAGATTAAGAAACAATGTATATATGTAAAAATAAAATATTTTAACCTTTATATATCTAATTTTAAATAAATAAGAATGTAAATATACAAACTACTAATTATAGTGGGGGTGATAAGTAGTTAAATGGATTAATCCAAATCTTATAAATACAAGAATGATAAATTAAAAAAAATGTATCCATTTTAAATGTGGAAATTGATGAATCGCACAGGTAAGAAATTCATTTTTATACTATGAAAAGGTTAGTAATTGCAATTAAGAATAGGAAATTGGATCAATTTTTTGTAACATGTCTTCTTCCTAAGATTAAGGGTGGTGGTGTTTGATCAACACTGTTGGGGAACCATGATGTAATATACTGTTTTGTTTTTAAATCCCCGAAACAGTGTTTCATGGTAAACAACTGATGATCCCTTAAAAAATAAAAAAAATTGGTATTATAGTAAATTCGAGAGTTGATGCAGTGATTGCAGGTGATTAATTGATTACTGACTAGATTTTTTTTTTTTTTGACGAATGATAAAAAGTAAGTTTTTGTATGGTTTCAAATGTTAAATCTTCAAAGACTATATATATATATATATATATATATATATATATATATATATATATACCATTGATCGAGATGAGCAATACATAACAAAAAATATGCATAACTGTATTCTATGAGCCATGTGTCTTTTTTAGTGTTATTTTTGTTTATGGAGTAATATTTATTTTCCAATTTGCAATCCATACACGTGTTGCCAATTTCGTACTGCCAAGACTTGTTTCTATTAATCAGTTACGTCCTTCCTAACGCTTTGTTTAACCCACAATTATATTGTGTAACACCTGATACTGGTAAAACCTTAAAGGAAATAAAGATAAAAAAACATTAAACGATACGAAAGAGTATATTATAAATACAAGGTCAAACTATATATATATATATATATATATATATATATATATATATATATATATATATATATGTATATGTATATGTATATGTATATATATATATGTATATGTATGTATATGTATATGTATATATATGTATATATATGTATGTATATATATGTATATATATGCATATATATGTGTATATATATATGTATATATGTATATATATATATATATATATATGTATATTGTAGGGTGAAACGCATAGGTTTCGATGCAAGTGGATTTATAAAAAAGTTATATCATTAAATACGCTGTAATTTATCACAATATATTCGATTATAAGTAATAAAGAATTGGCTTTGTTATAAAACATACAAACAAAAGGCTGCATGCAATAAATTCTATTATTTCTGCGTATTGTATGTCTGGAAACGTTGGGCATATATATATATATATATATATATATATATATATATATATATATATATATATATATATATATATATGTGTGTGTGTGTGTGTGTGTGTGTGTCTGTGTGTCTGTGTGTGGGGGTGCTGTTGTTCTTTATTTGCTCTCTGTTTTATTTTCTTGTTTTCATTTAAAAATAAAGTATATTTGTCAAGTTTTTAAATAAATTTGACGTATAATCCGACTATCTCAACTTGACTGTCTCTTTCTTCTTTTAATTCCTCCCGCTCTTTTTCTCTTCCTATTCTATCCTGCTCTTTATTTTACCGTCATCTGTTTATGTTCTTCATGCAGTCTCTCATGAACCCTTACTGATTCTACTCTTGCTGCCGCTTTCCTTTATCATGCCACCAACAATCCGCTACAGTGACCCTTTTCCAATGACTTCACTCTATTAACTAGGGTGGGGTCTACTTAATTAAAACCCACCGGAAGAAATCGAAGCAAATATAATTAATTATTTATTTATAACCCCAAAACGATATCTCGCGTGCGTTGCAGCCGGATCAAGCCGGAATCTACCGACTCATATGTGTCGAGCAGCTCCTCTAAATAATCGCCTTTTCCACCATTTTCGTTCGGTCAACTCCAGCTATGGTCAAGGGATAAAGCAATCCCCGATCTGTCTCGTCTCAATCACGTCTAACGGACAGATGGAACGACAATCAAATCTGACTAGCGAAAACGGGGACAGGCATGCGGTTAGAAAAACGAAGAGACAGACGGATGCAGCATGTGATATGGTCGGGTGGGGAAGGGTAGATGGAGTGGGTCGGTTTTGAGAAAGACCTTTACTGACATGGTAGATCAAGTGACTAGAAAGGCATTGGTTTTAATGATAGGGAACGAGACGCAGATCCCCAGCATGTGTGCTATTATTGAGCAAGTACGCTTTCAAAATTCATAAAATGATGCCCGCATATACACGCCATTGCCCAGGTAAAAACATATCGTTCGGCGGTTCACACAGAGAAATATATTTAGTACTATAATATAAGTCAATTCATTTTTTCTATTATACCGCTGACGCGAATTTCCATTTAACAAATACTAATTACTTATATAATAGTTACAATCGTTCCTCATGAATGGTTATTTATTTTTAATTACATATCTAAAGTACTATATCCTCCTGAATATAGATAAAAAATTATGGAAAACCATTCTGCTGCATTTTATTTTTAATGCAATTCTTTTTATTAGTTTATTAAACGTTATTTTATTGATAAGTAGAATGCCTCTTCGACAATCCTTAATATATAAAGAATATATACATGTATGCGCATATAAAACCTTTTTTTACAGAGAGATCACCAATTATCAATGCCCAGAATCCACTCGGGGATAAGGGTTATTGCGTCTACACTAATCAATGAGATAGTGTTGTAGTACTCGTTAGTATCGGAGGTTTGATAAAGTGTCTTACTTAAGGGGGTAGTTTATCAGGATGTTTTTTATGTTAGACTTGAAGACAACCAAGTTGAAAACAGCTGGGAAACAGGCAAGCTGTAAAGAGTTACACAGGCGTGCAGTTCTAAGAAATAAACTTTGTTCATGGAGTCTATGTTTTGATTTAGGCACAGAGAAATGGTAGGGAAAATTATTGACAGTGGTTTCAGCTAGACGGGTTTTTTATCATGAATGATTGGCGAGAGGGACCAGAGATTGGAGCTCAGATGATCACTTGCCATGGAAATAACGATAAAACAAAGACAGGCTCGCAACGGCTGTTCTGTTGGACATAGGTTGAAGGGAAGAGAAAAGAGCACCCTCAAGTCTATTGTGCACTCTGTCAAGGCAGGGTAGGATGTGTTAAGCATCTCCTGCCCAGATGTGACAGCAATACTCCATCCTACGTACTTGAGGTTTATATAGATAGAGAATTGCATTAGTAGTGAAGTACCTTCTGGAGCGGTAAAAGGATCACCCCATTTTCCCAGCGACCTTGACAACAGACTTGATGTACGTGTTCCATTTCAGATCAGGAGTAAAGATCAAACCCAGGAGCTTATCAAAACATGGGGCCTCGCCTAAATGAGAGCCATCCATTTCAATTGATTGCATATGGGTATCAGAGCGTTAATGTAATTGTACTCATTATACACATTAACAGAATACATTCACTATTTGATCTAAAATAGTACTGTATAATATTAATGATATCGAGACGTATGAGCAGTTACTAATCTAATCAGGACGTCTATTGTTCAACAATAAACCTAAGGAAAGTAACTATGTGTTTACTTCTCTAAATGTTGTTTAGATTATTATCTAAGTGTTGTATGTATATATATATATGTTAAAAATGAACTAAAGTTTGTGTATTATGAATATTTATAATATATCTGAGTCACGTTTACTGTGTCATAATATTGCAAAAAATGCAATATATAGATGTATATAAACATATTTTAGGTTAATGATGCGGTTGTTGTAGTTTCCACATTCAGTTAAAAATGTATGCGTGCCTAAATCAATTCCCGGTATATAATTCTGACCTATTATTATTATTATTATTATTATTATTATTATTATTATTATTATTATTATTAATCAGTAGTAGTAGTAGTAGTAGTAGTAGTAGTAGTAGTATAAGTAGTAGTAATATTGTCTCTCAGGATCTTTCAGACAAATCATACACAATGTCTCCTTGAAAACAAGCTTTGGCGTTCCCTGATTTACAAGAAGTCTGCCCATATTTCTAGTATTCATGTATTATTATTATTATTATTATTATTATTATTATTATTATTATTATTATTATTATTATTATTATTATTATTGTTGTTGTTATTAGTGTTATTATTTTTGTTATTATTATTGTTGTTATTGTTATCGTTATTATTATTATTTTCGTTTTTATTATTGTTATTATTGTTATTATTATTGTTATCATTATTATCATTATTATTATTATTACATATATTACACGGTATCAAGGTATATATGACTCTGAACATCATAATATGATCGGTCGTAGAATCATTATATATCAGAAAACGAAACTCTCTTTCTCTCTCTCTTTATATATATATATATATATATATATATATATATATGTAAATATATATATATATATGTGTGTGTGTGTGTGTGTGGAAAGATTCTGTATTCACTAATGTTTCCTTTGTATATATACCAATCCTAACTTAAGAAGCTCAATGTTATTTCAGAGCATGTAATGAACTAATGACAAACGTCTACATTAAAATTGTCATGATATTGGCAATCTTACAATGTATCCCATTAATTCAGTGACATTTACAAGTCTTGACAATATCATATACACACACACACACACATATATATATACATATATATATATATATATATATATATATATATCAAACACATTTTTGTTATGATGATTTTTATACAGGTAAAACTAATCTTATTTTGTCGTTGTTACATGACTTACTTGACTAATACCATAACAGATCTTAATGCGATCGCACTGTATATTAAAGTAGTATAGTACTTATATAGTCGTTATATCTAGCCTTGTTTACGTTCAGATGGATTATAACTAAAGGTGTATAGAAATTGTTCTTCTTATTTCTTTTTTTTTTAGTTTTTACTGGCAAGTGCTCTTCAATCTACAGTCCCCCTCACAAAACTCTCACGAAAAACACTCGTCTGGCCAAATCTACTATCAATAAGTTCCCACACTCGTCTGTGCTTAGACCTAAATTTAGATTTTACGAACAAATATTATTTCTTAGAAGTGAATGCCTGTGGAACTCTCTTCCGGTTGCTTGTTTTCCAGCTCAGTACAATCTGGTTGTCTTCAAGTCCAACGTAAACAAGTTTTTGATAAGTTATCTAATTAAAAAAATGCCTACTACTTATGTTTACTATGCTATAATCACATTGACTTATATATATATATATATATATATATATATATATATATATATATATATATATATATATTAATTAACCCTAAACCTCGAGTGTCCTCTTAGCCTTGATATGTGGTGATCCCTGTGTAAAAATACCTGAGTATCAAAACAAGGAAATGAAATGCTGTTGCAATTACCCTATTTATTACTTAGATGCAAACGCATATATATTGTATAAAATGTTATCATATGTTACCTATTGCTATTTAAATGTTTCGAATTCGTTATCTTTTTTACTACGTTAAATCAATAACAGAAATGATATTTAAAACTGTTCGACAAGAACAGAGGAAGAGAGGTAGAATCGTAATTTGCAGCAGAACTGTAGCGATATCGACATTCTCCTTCGTACATTTTCCTTGTGACAGATTGCACATAAATAGACGCAGTGATGACAGTGAGATCCCCCAGGTGATTACATTGCTGGCATCTGGTGGAAAATAATGCGTACGACTTTCGTACAAATATGTCAATCAGTGACATATCACAATAATCTTCCAGTTGCAGAAAAGATTGACGTGAGTTTAGATGTAGTCGATTTTCTATTCACATGATTGAATTCATTAGGGTTATAATATTGAAAATTAAGCTCCAATGACAGTTTTAAACATTTGGATTAATATTCTGTATGTAGGTCATACTTCAGCATTTTCAAATGAAAGATACTTGCCAAGATCTCCGTGGAGTAAAAGCTTTCATTAGGAATTTAGAAAGTAAACCCAATGATACTGACACTAGGCTGACGTCAATAAAAAGTAAAAAGTATATAGTCACAATCAAAGACATTAAATATCGACCGTGCCATATATGTTTTATAAGTATGCATGACTAAATATCTTTTTTCTGAAAAATAATAGCGTTTTTCCGATGCAAAAATATTGATAAAGGAGAGAACACCATGTTAATGGCTGATAAAAATATGTTTAAAATAATTACCTGACAAGATTTGTATTAAACCATACTCCTTCAAAATGAGCTCTAAATGTTGTAGTAGCAGCCAATCATTTACATATGTGGATAATATTAGACATAAATAGCAAGACTCGGTTAGTCTGAGTGTTTGTTAACCAGAAGCCACTAACGGACTGGCCGAGAGTAGATATGTTTTCCAGCCAAGTCTCTCTTACTTGACAACCATTATGTAAATATACTGTAAATAAACTTTTTTCTAATACACTTCTTATTGATCTACCTTTATTTTTTGAGTCTTCATTTGTATTGCCTTATACGTTATTTGGTTCAACCTGCAAACATAACAGTTGGCGACGAAGATGAACGTCACACATAACACTAAATATGAAGGCTGTTCATCGATGATAAAATAAATGCATTGACATTACCCACATTAAATTTATTTAATATATTATTTTTAATCGCAACGGACAGCTGTGTTGCTTATCGAGTCCAAATAAAAAGAATTATAGAGATGGCAACTACATTAATTTATAGTCATAAAAGAGTGATCCTAAAACTGCAGTTCTATATATGAAGGTAAAATATTACAAAACACTTACGCTGTTTTTTAACTTAATCTAGACACTTGGGTTTTCCTGGACTTCACGTTAAAACATGTCAGATCAAATTACTGCTATATACACTTTTTTTAATACTGCACGATACGTTCATTCAATTTACATGTCTAGAGAGAGTTGTTTATATTAAAATCATAAAGACAGACATGACGAGAAGCGGACAATTAAACAAAGAATTTAATGTAGATGCGTAACAACAACACAAAATGCCACTTAATACCAAATATTCACATCAACATTTCTCTTGATTAATTTGAATACTTGAATTGATTTGTCATCGTTGATCCCGGTTTCTTTAAGTAAATTAATAATGATCTCTCACCGCTATTTATTCCGTTGTAACCTCACTTGATTCAAGTGCAATCTACTTCAAAGACCATGAAATTCTACATGACCAAAAAAAAAACATTGTATTTTTATGTTCGTCACAATTTAATCTAATTTAATCTCGCACCTTGATAACTCCCGAGCATCGGTGTGTAAGAGAGTCATGAATCGACAAAAAGAACCTCCACTGCCTAAAAGATGACATTGAAATTCAGCCAGTGATATTATTATATTGAAATAAAATCATTTTAGAAATCTGCTTGTATCGGCGGAAGAAAATACGCTATCTTTCACGCATGTCCGTTCGCTGATAACCATCGTAAAGTATAGGTTATGAATATATTAAGTATAGGTTATGAATATATTAAGTAGTTTTCTGCAATTTACTTTATTCCTCTAGCCTAATATAAACAGTTTTATTGGATATGTGCGCTAAAAACAAAGAAACATTCGATAAAGTTAATAAGTACATTGTTATCAATTCATATTTAAATAAGGGGGCAAGAGTTAAAACAACGGTTTCTTGAAGATTAAGGTTATAAACAACGAATCCTGAACTTTTTCACGTAAGGTTGTAAGTAAAATTCATAGTATTTACGTCATGTTAGTAATATAGGATTAAATTCGATAGCCCGATATATTAGTGTTGATGTTTGTGCATACACACATGCATATCGATGCATATGTATAAGCGGCCTGACGACACAACAGCGCTGACAATTTAAATAGAATAAGACTGCTCGCCAGTACACTATATATACAATTGTAAGTAAATGTTGACATAATTTATTGGTTGTTTAATATAGATTCTTTTTTTACAAATTATTATTAAATTTTAACCATAGTCTTGTATTATAATCCTCAAAACGCGTGCAAGGTTTTATGTAGTTATTCCTAGAAAACAAAAGATATAATCATTTCAATTTAAAATGTGGTTACGAGTAATATATATATATATATATATATATATATATATATATATATATATATATATGTATGTATGTATATTGTATTATATTTTATTATATTATGTATAAGTAAATATTATTTCAAGTAACGCAGACATTTTGCTGTATGATTGTTTTTTTTATAGTTTTTTCCATTTTCCGTGTAATAATATTTATATCCCAATAAAAACAATTTATAAACTTTCTATAATTGTTGTTGTCACGAGCGCATTCGATTCGTCAACGAATAATCGTCAGGTGTTGACGTAAAAGTGCAAAGAACTGAATATCGGAATTAAAATGGAAAACTAAAACATACAGTCGGCATATGTATATATTACAATTTTTTCGCAAATTATCAGTTCGAAATCACAGCGACTATAGATCAGAATTAAACAAATAGAGGTTAGTGTAAAAGCTAATGACCTGAATTGCGTTGTGCACTATGTGACATTTACGCTTAACATCCCGCATTCAAAGGATACTCCATCATCCAGAGCCGTTTTTGGCACTTTTTACCACTTTACGCTGTTTTAATCATATTTATTATTTTCCTTGATTTGCATATAAATTCAAAATATGTGATAATTTGCTAAAACATCTGGACTTGATGTAGGGTATACTACAATCTGCCCCTATGTTTTATAAATGTTATATAATAACGACAAGGGAATATGATTAAACATATTTCTCATATGTTATATCTACCTAACTTGGTTCTCACACACAACGTAAATTTAACAGTGTATAAAGATTATATGATAATTGATATACTGAAAATACAACCATATTTCCAAACGATGGAAGTATAACATATGACAAATATTTGGAATCAAGTCTCTCCTTGCTGTTATGTCAGATCATTTGAAGCCATAGCAGCAAGTGTAATCTGCCCTTTATAATGACCATATCTATATATACTGTTTTAACAAAAACCAAGACGTCAAGACATGGGATTATAGCAACAAAAAGTGCATTTCATTGTTAGTCACAATTGTTTCAATAGCATTTGGAAAAATTCAAACAATATGTCGTTTGAAAATTTCCACAAGAACATCCTTTCTTCAGACTTATGGAATGAAAACACTTTAAAAATAAAACATTATGGAAAATAAACTATTCTTTCACAAGGAAAAGAAAACAAACCAGAATACTTTACCTCTGTCGGATCTTTACTAATTATTTTTTAAAGATGTATATATCTACCTATTTTTGTATCTTTATTTAAAAAAATAATCTAACTAAATATATTTTTTTTAATATTTATATATCTACCTATTGCCGTATCTTGATTAAAAAAACGAATCTCACACTAAATATAGAACGATGTTACCACTAATTACTTATGCCCATTGAGTATGTTTTATTAATACAATTTATCGATTTCTTAAATTAGATTTATATATTTCTTTATTTAATTTAAGTTATTTTTCTTAAATATTTATTTTTTATTTTTATTTTTTTCCCTTTTTTAATTTAAAAAATGTTAAATTTTATTATTTTAAAATTATTTTATACCGGATTAATCAACTAAATTAAATCCTTACAAAACTACGGCAGTAGGTATCGGGAACTTCCTCTGCTTATTTACAAAATTATCTGCTTGCTTTTTTATGCGATTAAGACTGGTCTTAGTTTAAAACTTATTCAGTAAGGAAATAAAGTAAAACATTTATTTATATTTAGTTTATTTTCATTTTTCATTTAAAATACAAGATTCAATGTATTTATTATTTTTTAAATATTTAATTATTTTTTTTTATTTTCATGTGTCCTCTGCTCTTTAGATTTATGATTATCCGATAATGTAGAAGTAGAAAGGAGATAATCGTGTAAGTCTAGATTTTAGAAAAAATAATTGAAGTTAAAAGATACCAAAAATCTAATAAGTATTCCTAACGATAAAGCAGAAAGAACCAGCGTTGTTCGGTGTATTTAGTTTGGCCATTCTTAATATTCATTTATGAGTTATTTATTATTTCAAAGTATCCAATTAGAAGTATGATAATTTATTCAAATATAAGTTTTTAAATCATATCTTAACGATAGTACTAAGTTTTTCCTATGTGTATATTGCTATGACGAAGACAATATCATTCATTTGATTAATGATAATGCCATTTTACGATATACCTCGAACTATTATTTATCACGAAACGTTGCGCATTACAAGAGAAGGTGGTAGAAGAAGATGGGCTCACATCATATGAATTTTTAATTGTCACTTTTGTCTTTTAATGTGCATATTGAAGGAAAAGCAGAAAACGAACAGACAAGTATACATATTATGTATAATAGACGCTTTCACATAATTCGTGGACTAATTTCAAGATTCATATCTACTGAAAAACATGTGATGAATTAAAGTGATATGATTTAAAACCTAAATTTATCAAACTCGCTTTTATACTTATAATATATACATACATATATATATATATATATATATATATATATATATATATATATATATGTATGTATGTATGTATATATTTACATAGTAGTCACCACTTTCAAGGCCAAGAGACCAGTCAAGGATAAGGATTAAAGAGTGACAAGTACACAATTGGACAATATAGTAATCGTCAATGATGGAAATTCGGTAAATTTGTTAACTTGTATGGAACGGTCAATCAAAGACTTGTTTACGTTTGACTTGAAGACAACCATATTTCAGTCAGCTGGAAAGCAGGAAAACGGAAGACAATTCCATAGGCGTGCAGTTCAAAGAAAGAAGCTTTGTTCATCGAATCTCCGTATAGGTTTAGGCCCAGATAAAGAGTGGGGGAAATTAGTGATAGTGTTTTCTGCTAGAGGGTGTTTCTTGTGAAAGTCTGGCAAATGGGGGACAATAGATTGGAGCTCAGCCGAGAACTTGCCATGAAAATAAAGATAAAGAAGAGACAACTCGCAACATATCTTGTATGAGAATGAGGGTGCGGGGAAGGAAAAAGGACATTCCCTACGAGGCTACGAAGTCTATTTTGAACTCTATTAAGTAGGATAAATCGTTTCTAGCAGCTCCTGCCAAGATTTGGCAACAATACTCCATCCCTTGACGCACTTGGCCCTTATATAGGTAGAGAATATATATATATATATATATATATATATATATATAATATATACACATACATACATATATATATATATAATATATACACATATATACATATATATATAATATATACACATATATACATATATATATATATATATATATATATATATATATATATAATATACTTATATATACATATATATGCATACATATATACATATGTATATAATATATACATATATATGCATACATATATATACATATATATACATATACATATACATATATATATATATATATATATATATATATATATATATATATATATATATATATAAAAGCAAGCTTTTTATATCCTTAAGAGTTCTAAAAGTTTTATTTGGAAAAGATGAGCGTTCACAGGGTAGAGCCCAAGAAGTATTTCTTTTATAAGAAAAGCTATAAATAGTTCCTTCTTTTTTAATTCTTTTTTTTTATTTAGCCTTAAATAAATGCTTGAAGAACGGACCAGCCGCTATGGAATTTCTCTTATATTTCTAGGCGTTTAAACGTCTCGACCGGCTGGTTGCTCATACCAAAATGCGTGAAACTCGTTTCCAATCCTCAAACACGTGATCATTATAATATCACATAACCAGATTTGGCCAATCTGATGAGTCGTAGGCGACGAAGCTCGTGTCAGTGTATAATTATATTTTTAAAATAACACTCCTGGGGATATTTGATGTCCAAATGCGTTTACAACTTATGAAACGCCCAGTATATATTTCTACGTGTCCATGCGTTGCCCTTATAACGCGGCTTCGTAAGTACTTACAGAAAAAAAGAAATGTGAAGTAGAACGTTTCGCTTTAACCTATTTTATTGTATACGTTTTTTTTTTTTTTCCTTTGCCATAATCTTCAGCTGGCGGCAGAGGTGGTCCTGTCTATGATTGAATATGCAAATAGTGTGTCTGTCTTCATGCATCAACCACAATATGCCAAACGTAACATCACAGAGAGTGACATACACGTGTTGTGTAATCGGCTCAAACAAGAAATGACAGCTGAAATTCCTTCATAGTTTTGCTGAAAAATAAAGAGCTTAGGAGCACACGAAGTCACGTATGTGAAGGACCCGTGAGGCTCGTACCCCACAAAAAACCTGTGAATGCGCTGCTTTTAGAGTTCATACTAAAATAATCAAACAGATATTTGTCTTTCGACATTCATACATAAAGTTTTTCGCATTCCTTTACAATAACATGATTTTCTCTTAAAGAAATAATTATGTTAATCTCGTTTTATTCAAAATATTACATTCATATTAACTCGTGATGTGAGCTAATCAAATAATTTTTCATGCAGATGATGTTAATAATTATATTGTAAAGACATGCATCTCTGTACGTCCGAATAGTCTACACCTTAGTTAATGAAGTGTTCTGATCATCCATGTTTCATAATGGTTAATATAGAATTGTTTTATTTTTCTCAATAACGTTTTTAATTTAAAATTTTTCTCCTACCGTATTACATTAATACATATTTTTATTTGATATTTAATGATGCATTTATATATATATATATATATATATATATATATATATATATGTGTGTGTGTGTGTGTGTGTGTGTGTGTCTGTGTGTGCCTGTGTGTGTCTGTGCGTTTACAAGTTATGAATAAAAGTAAATTTAAAAATACTACCGATCTTGGAACATTATTATAATGTAAAAGTCTTGTATTTTCAACCGAAGTGCACGCTTTAAAATATAATCTAGAAAAATTAAAATTAGATTATACTACTATTACTATTACTACTGCTACTGCTCTTACTACTACTACTACTACTACTACTAATAATAATAATAATAATAATAATAATAATAATAATAATAATGGTAAACTATTTTTGTAGTATTATGTACTACATATAATAGGAAAATAATATGAATTCTCCTCTAGAAAAAAAATACGGAAACAACAACTCTCACATGCATTTTTTTTATATATCTTATCTATTATCCACCAACTTATGTAACTTTCGAACGCCGTTACATACACACTTATTCGTTATAATAAAACCCTACCTTTATTCCTACGAGCTACATAATCACGACCGCCATGACATTTAGCCTATGTAATCTGTAGTTTCCCCTTTAAAACAAAAGTCATCCCACCGCTAGCAGTATCAGAATTTTGGGGGAATTTTCAGCCGAGTCGCCATTTTTAATAGACACCTACCTTTCTATCAGATTATAACAATATGAAAACATAATTTAAACCCGTAAATTTTATTTCAATAAAACGAGCAAAGACCAAATTTTAATATCATAAAAGCTTTAATAGAGAAATAAACAAGTTTATTTATTTTTCCTTTGATGTCTTCACTTAACATTACACGGAATGTCGAACAATAACATTACTTGAATCTTACAATATTTTATTTTAACGGCAAAATAAAGAACTTACCTGGTTAATGAGTAAGATATGCTTTCTTTTAATCTTCCTGTATGAGAATTTATTCATATTTCTGTATTATAATCCATGTATTTTTTAAATGGAAGGATTTTTCCAACACATATCGCGAAGACGCGTGTCTTTCAAGACAGTTGTAAAGACACCGGATGTTAAAATTATCACTTACTTATATACGGAAGCCTATAAGTGTAAAAAAAAATACTAATTCAGAAACCTTAATAATCTCGATATTGGATTATATTCCTTCAAATTTTCCACTTGTAAAGGTTTTCGGAGGCGCTGAAAACGGAAATAACCATTTATATATACGGCAAACGAAACTAGTAGTTTCCAAGATAAAAAAAAAAATTTACAAATGGTCACAAAGTGGGGGGGGGGCACTTTTCTATAATGGTGTGACGTCAAATGGGCACCCACTTTATGGCCACATTGCAATGAACAGATTTGGCCGTAATTTTAAGGAATTTTCGAGGGTGGCTTCATATTGACCCTATATGAATAAAGGGAGATAACATCGTCCTTTTTTTAATGTGGGCGCCTTTACGCTATCGTACATGAAAACTGGGATTTTTCATTTTGGGATTTACACGGATTACGAAATGACGAAGATATGCAATGTATTTTTTTAATATCTTAAAGAAATACCTGATTTTTTTATTTATTATACTATAAATCTGCATTATAGGGTTTCGTCTTTTTTTATATCGAAAAAAAGGAAACCAGGAATTAAATATAAAAATATACACTGACCGAAAAATAATGACTGGAAAATTCTTAACAAAAATTTAGCTTCCTCATAAAAAAACAAAAAAACAAAAAAAAACATGTGGTTATCGAAAAAAAGAAGGATTTACATTTTAGACTTTACCGGTAAATTTACAGATAAGTGATATTTTTTGTTGTTTGAAGTTGAGTATTTTATTTATTCATGTTTTATCTTCAATTTGTGATATATAAAACGTGTCGACCAAAATTAATTATTAAAATTCTCATAGACATTTCAAAAAAGGGGGGGTGAATTTATAAAACAACGTTTGTCTAAAATATTATATTCAGTTCATCGGAAAGAGCATAAAATTTTACATTCACCCTGAAAAAAACGTAACAATTGAACGAATAGGAAAATTTTGATAGATTTTTAAAGTTTAAAAATTGAAAAATATTCATCTCATAAAAATCAATTGATTTCATTACGTAACAAAATGGCTCCCAGAGCGCACGCACGCACTTTGTAAACACTGTTTTTTAAACAATGAAAAATAATATTTCTATGATTTTTTAAACAACTTAAATAGTTTATTTTGGAAGCATATTCTATAAAGAAAATAAATAACCCACTTTAGAAAGAGAAATTACGAGTTTTCTATATTTTATTCGCAGTTTTCTGTTAGGGGTGTCAAAAATTCCCCCAAAATTCTTATACTGCTATCCCACCGCTCCAAGCCGATATATTGCCCTGCCACCATTTTAACTGGATATAAAACTCATACTCATAACAACATTTACAGTTAACTATTCTTTAAAAAATAATATCTCCCCAATAAAATGAACACGCAATCACTTATTATACTTAATATGGTCGATCAACACTAAACGTTATGTTTTGCATATTGCACTAAATAAAGATTGCACTACGCTCATATTCATAACTTTCATTACGCTTACAATATCCGTGCCGATTGTTTACACTCAATTATAAATTCCTTGGGTCGATTTCCATGAATGTTACAGACTAATGTTAAAAAAATCTTACCATAAAAGTAAATTTTCAGTTACACAAATAAATAATTATAAATTATGTACAAATAAGTTGGCGCAGCATGTTTATGTTAATGCCTACATCTAATGAACATACCGTTACTTCGCTTATTTAAGCGTCCTAAATTATGTCATTTCGTATTATTTAAATTAACATTATTTACATATTGGTACAGTAAAAAAAAATTAGTAGCATCTTTCTTTAAATAAAGTACAGTTTCGGCGTCCTAAATTATGCGATCATCAAGTGAACTGATTTCTAATAAACAAGTAAAAGCTGTTGTCTCCACCCAGGTATTACCACAAATTACTAGCAGCTTTCTTTTTAGCATGTACGGTTTCAACGTACAAAACTAAGCGATGAGGAAATAACTAGTCTCTAAGTACACGAATCCAAATTATTGTCTCACCCTAGTATAAACATAAAACCACTGTTTTAACGATACTTTCCTTACATGAGAAATGCCATTTGATTTACGAGCACGTTATTCCTTACAGTTCTAGAAAATAATTACGGACGAAACAATATTTCCTTTATCGGAAAACATTTACCAAATAGGTCGCGGCAACTATTTTTAAAAAATTAAACAGTACATTTTATGGTTGCGTTTTTTAAATATTTGTTTTTTTACATAAAAGGCTTTCCTCCTTTAATGTTTGGATTTAAAAACAAATGTCGTTCGATAGAGCGTGCGAACTAATCAGATTAAACTAGAAACGCATGTCTTAGTAGCAGAAGGTTTCAACAGCCCTCAACATCAAGGTGGAACAAAGTTTGTGGTGATTAA
>NC_136495.1:140141555-140146555 GCF_053919585.1 Euprymna scolopes | reverse complement strand
CAAAAACATATAATATATATATATATATATGTGTGTGTGTGGGTGTGTTTGTGTTTGTGCGTGTGTGTGCGTGTGTGTGTGTGGTATTGGTGATAAGAAGACATCTCTCAAGAGGTCCTTCGGCTATCATCTCATTAGGAGAAATCAATAGCAGTGAAATGATATTACTGGCGAACATAGAGGAATGGGGGAAATGTAATAATAAAAGGTTAAAAAAAAACGATTAAAACCAATAATTTTATTTAATCAGCACATCATGGAAGCAAACACATATTTAATTTTTCGAGCACTGTTTTAACAGAAATCGAAATTAAAGTGTTGCCAAAAAGATTAGATGTTTGTGTTCCACCTCTTATAACAAAGAGAGAACCCTCGCTGTGGTACGGCTTCTGTTTACTCCAATTATACACCATACCCCTATTTCACTATGATATTCCTTGATATAAATCCAGTTTAGTTGATTTTGCACACCTATATAGTAACAGTCCTATTGACCATAGGGTTTTTGTTTGGAACAAAACTCATTTTTAAAGATGAAAAAATTAAAATCAAAATCTCATACGTATATGTGTAAACCAGACAAATGAGGTGTTTTTCATTACGGATCATTCAGACTACGTTGAGAAAATGTTATAAATTCCGGCGACAAATCTAAATTCCGAAAACTTCGCTCGTTGACTTGGCGGTTAATATTAAAAAAAAATAAAATCAAAATGCAAAAACATCTTACATTATATGAAACGAATATTTTTTCAAAGTATGTTTATGACCGGATTAGACCCTCTGGGCCATTACGCCCAAGTCCTTACGGTCTACATAATATATATATATATATATATATATATATATATATATATATATATATATATATATATATATATAAGGTATCTCACGGAGACCTATTTTATCTATGAGATGATTCTTAGATTCAGTGGCTCTTGAAAATATTGCAACCAGTGGATGAGACAATACGTTTTTGTACCGATGCACTTTATGGTCATGGCCTGACATTTCAACAGTTTTCCATGGAGATATTTACAGAACTTTATTAATGTGCACTAAATCAGTGGGGTTTAGCTTCGTTGATACAAGGTAAAGTCAGTTCGATGGGGTATCAATGACCCCATCACTAGCTGATATTTTCGTCGGTAATTATGAATCTGTTCTTTACAGTTCATAAACTAAAACAATTGCTTATGTTAGACATGTTGACGATATTTTTGCAATGTTTTCTTCGCAAAATGAAGTGTCAGCAATTTTTAATAAATGTAATGGTTTAAAGTAGGTTCTGAAGTTTATTAACGAATGTGATAAAGATATCATTCTTCTCTTTTTGGATGTTAGCCGTTCAAGGGTGGCGTTCTCAGTATCAATTACAGGAAGCCGGTTTTACCGACATGTATATGAAGTGGTCTTATCTTGTAACTAAATCGCGATAAATCGGCTTTAGTAATACGTTATTCCATAGAACTCTTGCTCATCTAATAAACTGCACCCATAACTGCACAAGATAGGATATATTTGCATTAGTTATACTTTTCCTGCAGACTTTGTTAATAATTGTATAAACAAAAAGGCTGCAGATTTCAAATCCCCTAAAATAGTTGACCCTTTAAACATGACCTGTTTAAAAAAAATTCCTAAGGATAGGGGATAATGATACAAAATTTAATAAACAAATTATAAGAATAATATTATATTTGCCCTGGTTCCCTGCGTTCCATATATACTACTAGAGTTGTTTTTCCCTGTTGTTGACAAGATAGTTTGCCTCACATTCCAAATATCAATATTATTTATCAAGTTAAATACCAGTGTAATGGCGGTTTTGTCGCGGCGGGAACACCTTGTATTTGGTGACTCGTATAAAGTAGTACATTCCATAATCCAAGAGATGGTCTAGAGCTTCTGCAGCTTTGGAGTTTGCATTAGACAACATTTGGTTTGGAATCCATGTTGTGCCAATCAGTAAAAAAAAATGTTTGAGATACATTATAGAGCGAAGTAAAAAAACATTTAAACATGTTAAAATCTGTCTAACCCAATTCGTTAACATTTGTCCCGACAGTAGGAAGTGGTAAAAGTGTTTAAACTTTTTGGAGAACTTTGAGTACCTCTCCTGCTTTTTCTTTCTTATTTCCCCTCGGCAAGCTATTATAATCGCTTATAACACGCTTTATATATTACGTTATTGGTTTAAGCATCATTGTAGGGACCTTTGATTTACAAAAGATTCCCCATTGTTCATTATATAGGCCAGTAATATCATTTTACTGATATTGATTTCTCCTAATGAGACATGTACGCTTATTTTCAAATGTATTTACAAATTCCGTATATATATATATATATATATATATATATATATATATATATATATATATATATATATATATATATATATATATATATATATATATACTAGACCACCCGTGACCCGTTGGGTCAGTACGTTATATTAGCTATGGAATTCATGTATGAGCGTGACACTTGTGGCATAAAGAAAATAGTTTTTTTTTACATAACAGAAGCATTTCTATGAAAGTATATTAAAATGAAAAAAGAATATAGATAGATATCTATGAGTCGTTCTGTTTATTATAATTGTTATTTTTTTTTAAATTACAGTTACTGAATTATAAGTGGTTGGTCATACTTATAGGTAAATATGCACTGAACAGGTATCATAATCCTTATTATAGTTAAATTCAAATTTTGATATATCATCTTTTAAATGAAATTGTTAGTTGAAAGTACAGAATAATAAAAAAAAAACTCTCCACATGTTAATAATGGCTTTTTAAATAGAAAATGAAAATAAAATGAACTTTTTTCATTTAATTTAAGCAAACATTCAGTGCCCATTGTGTAAAATATTTAATTTGTATGTTAATAATGAGGTCAATAAAATTAAGACAATTCTTTTCTATTTACATTTTTGTACAATTAATTTTTTTTAAAGAAAACTTTTGTTATCCTTTTGCTTAATTGAGGCTTCTTATCAGGTTCTAACTCTCTTATATCCAGATGAATTATATTAATCAATTTATTTTATTGAATATGTATCGCTGAAAAGCACGGGTTCTTAAGCACTTATTGTACAGAAAATAAATATTGTATTCATATGCTAATAATAAGGTCACTAAAACTAATACAATACTTTTCTATTTACAACATTTTTTGTACAATTTGAGTGTTTTAAAAACACTTTTATGTTTTCCTTTCACTTAACTATCCAGTTTTACATCGCTCCCTTTTTCTCTCTCTCACACATACACGTAACTATTTCTCGCGTACGTAACGAAAACAGAGGGAGTAGGAGTGTTTAAATCTATGAGAGTGAAAGTGAGAGGTGTTTTCTTTCACCGCCGCTGTTTCTATTAATAATGAGTGTTGTTTTTTAAAAGGGAGAAGTTTTTTTGAAACTGCGACAGACTTTACGAAGTTGAATGTTTTTAGCCGTTAAAAAAAAAAAAACTACGGTTGATTTTATAAAATTATTTATTTCTAATGACTTGAATTAAAGATTTCTCGCGTACGTAACGAAATAAGGAGGGAGTAGGAGTGTTGAAATCTATTAGAGGGAAAGTGAGAGATGTTTTCTTTCACCGCCGCTGTATCTATTAATAATGAGTGTTGTTTTTCTTGTTTGTTTACTTTTGTTTTTTTAAAAGGGAGAAGTTTTTTTGAAACTGCGACCGACTTTACGAAGTTGAATGTTTTTAGCCGTTAAAAAAAAAAAAAAAAAACTATTTGATCAAATTAAATGAAATTGTTTGTATTAAAAGCGATATAAAAATTCCGGAATTGGAATAACGGATTGAAGACGTTGCTATTTACGCATGCGCAACCGGATGTTGAAAACCGGAAATCTGATTGCAAACATACAAGATCCATAGACTTTTAGTATTATATATATATATATATATATATATATATATATATATATATATATATCATTCTTCTTTAAAAACATGCGGTCTCCCGTATACTCTGTCCTGTGGTAGACCTCTGAACTGACAAAGGTTAGCAGTGATACCAAAAAGCGTTGCTGGTTCTACACAAAATCTTCACAACTATAAACTCTTTTGTGTTTATTTATGAGCAATTAATTGTTGCGGCCGAAGGTCATAAGTTGAAATCGTCAGGAGACTCTCTCTCTCTCTCTCTCTCTCTCTCTCTTTCTCTCTCTCTCTCTCTCTCTCTCTCTATATATATATATATATATATATATATATATATATAAATATATACACCACAGTATTGCAGACACAACACAAATAAGATATTGGATTATGACATTTTTTATGCAGTTATAAACGACTGTTCTCATATATGTGTCGGCCAGTAAAATGATGGGCGTATTAATATGACAAACTAGCTATGTCAATATGTGTTTTATGTTAACGTATATACCGGTGTTTTTAAAACACCGGTATATACGTTAACATGAAACGTGCGCCGTACATTACATTAGCAATTGCAGATTTGAAATTTATCCGTTTTCAATGTCATATTTTAATATTTATTTTGAACAATATATTCGTATAGATTGCAAATTATCTAATAAATATATATGTGGTTATTTCTTTTTATTAAAATTCGCCGCTTACAATCGTAATATATATATATATATAATGTCTATAACATATGATTATGTCTCTCTTATTTTCTCTCTCTCTCATTCTCCGTATATATATATATATATATATATATATATATATATATATATATATAACAAGTGTGTAACAGAGAGCGGATGCATATGCCAGAACAAGCAGCAACAGCAAGCGCATTTAACTCTCTGTGTTTGAGTTGAGGTCATAGTGTGAAAGAAAGAAAAGGAATATGTAAAAACAAAAGATAACCGTGCATACCTGATATCAATGAATGTCAGAGGTAGACGTGTTACATAGCTAGCCCGAGGACGACGGGAAAAGATGCGATCTAAGCATGGGCGATGAAGTAATTCATGGTGGGCACGGCAGCGCCTTATCAAG
>NC_136495.1:140131555-140136555 GCF_053919585.1 Euprymna scolopes | reverse complement strand
CCACAAAGTCTGGCTACATAATGTACTCAGAATTTGTGGACACCCTGTATATATATATATATATATATATATATATATATATATATATATATATATATATATATATATATATATATATTAGCTCAGAGGAGATTGCGATTGCATTATTATGATTTTTTTTCACAATCATGATTTCATATTCTGGCACCCTTACTTCTGTTTCAAGCATTGACGATGTGAGGCGCTAGGAAAAACCACTGTTTTTAAGTTCGTCAGAAGGAAGTGTGTCATATATAATTCAAGACTAATGTGCAAAAAATGGCTTCACTTTAATAATAGTCAATTGAGTCGCATAAAAACGCCACTCGGTTTAATAGTATCGCTCCCCTATTATAAGGTTTAGCACATTTTTTTTGCTGAAAAATCGAAGTGTTTCATTAAGGACGCCGCTCCCATGACAGAGTGCCCTCTTGTCGCCAAGGCACCATGATTGTTCATTGCTTGTAAGAGTACATTGGAAATGGTGGTGACTATTTAAAAAAAATAAATTTTGTAGTACAAACGCTCGCTAGCTTCTACAGTCTTCTCAGATTTTCAAAGTTTTGTGTTAAAAAAAAAAAGGATGCGTTTCATATGGAACTATCTTTGTTTGCAAACACCTGTTTATAATTTTAAAAATATTAGCAGGAGATGTTTGTTTTAGTTGACCTGGAACGAAATTACGAAGGTATTGGTGCAAAAATAATGTCGTTCCCTTATATATAGTTGAACGTAAAAAAATACGTTTAGTTTTGCACCAACCTAATTGTATACATGTCAATTTATTTCCAGAAATTATTACAGGTAATCTACAACCAGGGACGCCGCCGTGATTTACAAATATATATCTTCATGAATATCTTTGTTACAGTTATTATTAGTACATATAATGCTTGAAAAAAAATGAATAAGAATAAATCAGAGACACATAAAATATTTATACATTATCAAATAGAAAGTGCGACTGCCTCATTTGATTAAGTAAATTTAATTATTTACAATTAGGATTAAAAAAGTGTTTTCAGTTTATTTTAAAACTTAACAAAATGTATGTATAGATTTTGAATTGTATGATTTTGCAAATGATAATTGTAATGATTAATAAGCTTGATTATAAGAGGCAACAGACTTTAATTGTATCTGGTTTTCAATTCAAATCAGTTGATTAGGTAAGATAACCGAAATGATGAATTTTTTAGCTTAGTTTAGTTTCGTATATACAAACAAGCATAATTGTTTATAATTTATTGGTATTTTTTACATAAATATGATACACAAATTAGAAATAATAAATTTACCAATTTAGGAATAAAACAGTTTGGTAAAGTTTCATAAATAAATGTATATTGTTAGTTCGAATATTTTGGATAAATGACTTTGATAAAAATTCAATATGGCGTAATGGAAATATATAAAAGGTATTTGAAGCTTCTTTTCCAATTTTCGGATGTTAATCATGCCAAGTCACATTTTATATCGTTTTGACGGATTGAGTGGTGTTATTTCTTTTGATGAGTTAAGAGCATAATAGATTCACTAAGTGATACATTAATTAAGTTATTGATTTTGCGCTATGAAACAGATACTGTCAAGAATTGTATGAGTCAACTGAATTAAAGGAATAAATTATAAGATAGTCAACCTCACCTATTTTGGAATATAACTTTTTGTCATTTATTCTCTCTGTCTGTCTCTCTCTCTCTCTCTATATATATATATAAATATATATATACATATATATATATATATATATATATATATATATATGTGTGTGTGTGTGTGTGTGTGTGTGTGTGTGTGTGTGTGTGGGTGTGTGTGTGTGTGCATGTGTGTGTGTGATTGCTCTTCTCGTGTTTAACTCATGAAATCCATAAATACATCCTGCTATGCTATGCTTTCAATGCGGCACCACATCTGTTACGCAGAGCCATCCCTGGTCGTAAAAAAACAACCCACATAACAAGAAAGTGACGAGTGCTATAGAGGCGGTTCATATTCGCTAAGTTACCGGGAAAATAGCATTCAATTGAAACATTGGTTTTCGTACTAATGTTTCTCTGAAAGAAGATTGCGTTAATTCATGGACTACCTAGACAATGACTTGTATAAAATGATGATCTCCGTGTTGCACCCATACAGCTTGTTAATAGAGTTTATTTCAATCATTAATGTAAAATATTTACAAGAATTAATAAACAATTGCACACTGGAAT
This sequence comes from Euprymna scolopes, assembly GCF_053919585.1. NCBI lineage: Eukaryota > Metazoa > Mollusca > Cephalopoda > Sepiida > Sepiolidae > Euprymna > Euprymna scolopes. The sequence goes on along the minus strand of NC_136495.1, from coordinate 140,134,324 downwards.
GTATTGTCGGAGTTTTGCGATCAAAAGTACGCTGTCGATAAGATTAAAAGACCGTCTACAAGCCCATCAAATGAGTTAATTACGCACCGTACAGAAATGTAGTTTATTTCGACTCTAAGTATTCAGTTCATAATGTAACAATACTAAGAGGCATTTAGCCTGTATTGAATGAATAGAAAAGGTGAACATCTTAGTCAAAATAGATTTTGACAGGGATGTGGCTGGTTTATTTTCCGAGTGTAAATACTGTTAACTAGATTAAAAGAGTGTTGGATTATTACGTCGTAATTTCTTCCTAATCTTTCTTCAAAATTAAAAATAGTATTCCTTGTTGACTGGTTGCCCAGTACAAGCCCAGTGCATTTTGATCATGTCCGTGATGTCAATAAAATGGATCATCATCTGTTCTGGGTGGATTTTCTCTCTCAGGTTTCTTGGGTATGAGAGAGTAAGCATGCTTCCCCTGGAAATATGCATCCTGGTTTAAGGGTAATAGCAGTTACTTCAGCAGTCAGTTCATATCATCATGTCATCAAAAACTGCGAAATCTGAATAAATCAGTTCGACCCTCTCCCATGCTGACAAGACAACGCCTTTCTTCCTGATCTTCTTCGAGCAACCTAGGGACACACTCACGCTAACCTCTTACGACGCTCCTTATACATGATATTATTTATTTGGTGAATCAACTCTGGTTTTCTGAATTAGTTACCCTTTCCAAACCTCTTATTGTTAATAACAGCCTCCTTGCCGTTTTGGAATATCTCATGCCACCAAACGATGATGCTCGATTCATGCAGTTTAAAGCATTTCCTGAGTTTCTGCGGCAGTTTTCCAAGTTTTTTGTTGTATTGCATATCGTTCTTTCAAATTGCTCGCAGGTTCAGATTAAATTTTTAAATTCACCAGCCATGAAATTTAAAATCGTTTTCTTTAATTCCAATTCCTGCTGTAGCTATTTATTTTAACCTGAAATCTTAATAAAAACAGCCACGTATTCAAAAATATACATAGATACAGCATATTAAATTTTGTAGTGTCTACGACAATTTTAAATTAACGTAAAAACGTCTTGAAAATTATTAAAGGCTCCTCGCATATGTAAGAAATCGTCGAGGAAAAAAAAAGAAGGTATTTATTCGCAATAAAATCATCTTACCCGTGTGAAATTTGTAACATATACATTACAAAGAGTATATATATAGTGTGCATAAATGTATATATATATATATATATATATATATATATATATATATATATATATATATATATATATAGGTATGGGCATGTATGTGTTTGTATAAATAAATATATGGATATATGCTTATATATATATATATATATATATAAATATATATATATATATGTATATATATTGTATGCATGTATTAATGAGTATAAATAGCATGTTCTCCTGAAAAAATAATCTATTCAGTAGTAGATTAAAGAATCCAAGTTATGTGAACATATATATTTTATTATATTATATTATTTTATTTTTTGTAGGCACATCACTCTCGAAAACCCCGCTTAAATAAAGGAATACAATTGCCAACATTGCTTCTCTAGTTTGATTAACTCTAACTACTGGTATGATTGAATAGTGAAGATGTTGGTATACACAACATGCATTATATATATATATATATATATATATATATATATATATATATTATTTTATATATATATTATTTTATATATATATATATCTGTATATATATACAGATAGATAGATAGATATACATGCATGTGGGTGTATTATGTATATACATGTATATATGTGTGTGTGGGTGTGTGTGGGTGTGTGTGGGTGTGTGCGTGCACATATGTCTGTGTGCATCGCAACATATTTTTCTAATGACGACAGAAAAAAAACAACAATTTTGAAACTTACAATTAAGGAAACGGGCCACGTATCAAAACATTATATCACGAATGAAGAGAGAAAAGGAAAACCCGTGGATATAGATAAGGTTTAGATTGTACAACACAAGCAGAGAAAACAGCAACAATAGCAATTTATGAAACATTGAAAAATAATTCCTAGTTGTATGGAAACAGACATAAATTTCAAGATAATTTACAAACAAAAAACATTTATTTTAGATTACTGGAATTTATTTTTTTTTAAAGGTAAACTGTATTTAATTGTTTTTTTATTGTTGCCTATTATATTCATCTTCTTAGATGTTGTTTGACGATATTTCGGTCAACTACTCGTCGGCCTTTGTCGACTCACGACGTTTTGTCCAAGTAAGCCTCTGACTGACTCGTCAAAACGTGGTAAGACGGCAACAACTAGGGATGGCAGTAATTGTTGAGAATGTAGATTACAGATTTGGAGTTCGTATCCCTTCGTGGATAGAGATGTTGTATCTCTATAGTTCCAGGTGAGAATTTACTGAAGATAGCGGTCTCAATCCTACACCACGCCGGCCAGAGGCTTACTTGCCCAAAACGTGGTGAGACAACAACTATGGATGGCAGTAATTGCTGAGAATACAGCTAGGAGATTCGAATATCCTATCCCGTCGCGGTATCAACCTGACGATGCCAGACGATTAGTGGTACAACCAAATTTTAGAAAGATGAGAATAATAATCTGAATTAAAAATAATTAATAAATAATACTGATCTCAATAATAAATTCTAATTAAAAATATGTAAAGTTTAGTATTGAAAATTTTAATAATCAATTAATTATTATTTTTAAATTTTCTCGTGAATTATAAAAGAGTTTTAATTTAAAAATAGAAATAAAATATTCAA
>NC_136495.1:140056555-140126555 GCF_053919585.1 Euprymna scolopes | reverse complement strand
ATTTTCTTTTTTTTTCACTTCTTTATAATTTAGTGTCTGACACCCCCACATTTTGTCTTGATTTTTTTCTCTTTTTCTAAATCCATATTTACTCACTTTGTGATTTTTTTCTTTTTTACGTATATTCTATTTTTTTTAAATATTTTTCATTACTTCTCTACTCTCTGACCACTCTACCTTCGTTTCCCTCGTTATCTCTTTCATTGTGAACCCCTGCTTTGTCTCTATCAAATGCTTAACATACAAACCAGCGTGGTTACTTCCTCGTTGGAAGGACTTCCACTCGGATCAAAAAGATAACACGCAGTGTCTGGTAAAGTTTGTTTCCTCTTTAATCGCAGCTGTTTTTTCAATCAAGTCTTACATCAAGGGATTAAAATGTTAAAGCCCAAACCACAACGCGCCAAAACCCCATTCTCTCAAATTGCTTTTAAACGGTTTGTCTAACCCACTTATGCAAATTTCTCAATCTTTTACGATATAAGAGCGAGCATACATTCATTTGCAAGATTTCTCGTCTTAATCGCCCCATACATGTTGAAACAACCTATATATATATATATATATATATATATATATATATATATATATATATATATACACACACATATGTATGCACACACATAGTTTGCTCTAGGCCCACATGCCGTTCATAACTTCCTGTGCATATATATATATATATATATATATATATATATATATATATATATATATATTTATATATATATATATTTATATATATATATTTATATTTATATATATATATTTATATTTATATGTATATATGTATATATGTATATATATATATATATATATATATATATATATATACATATAATGAAAAATTTGAAGCATTACCAAGTATCTTTCATTTATAATTGCAATTGGTTAGACTCAAAATTCTTGCCAAAACAATTATTACACCACGCTACATATCTGAGTATACTTTATGGATAATTTCTTATTTTTTAAATAAAAATTGGTGATTAGTTTACTATAAACCAAATTTCTTATTTTTTAAATAAAAATTTGTGATTAGTTTACTATAAACCAAATATTGGATTTAAGACCACATTTTTAAAATTTACCCCATATTTTTTACTTAACATTTCCTATGTCGGGCTCAAATCAAATTAAAAATTTAGATCTTCGTCCAAACAACCAACAACTAAAATTCCACGTGTTTAGGCTCAAAGTTGACAATGGAGTTTGCTAGACTTTCCAAAGGTCAGACCGTTGAAGTTTGAACACGTTACAGTAAAATTTCTAACAAAAAAAACGATTAAAATATTGTCTGAAATTTTAGTACTCTCTATAAAAAATGGTCGAGTTTGTAGACTAAAAATTTACAGAGTAATTTAGTAGAGAATTGTACACACAGAGACAGACACACACAGACAATTTCCATTTTATATATTTTATCAATAGTGAATCTATTTTGCCCTTAACACATCAGATGGAATAGCAACACTCAATCCATCATAAGGAAAATGAAGTGCGTTTTGACATGATAAAAATCGAAAATTGAAAGAGAAGCACTAATTACAATATAATGTACAATTTTCGTCATTTTTAATTAAGTAATAAAGTCACTAAAACCAACCTATTCGTACAAGTGCACTATATTAATTTAGGTATATCTTATGTTATATACAAACTAGTAGTGCGCTCGAATTTTTGCTTGAGCGTTATGTACTGTTCTTAACTTTTTTCTGCATATATATATATATATATATATATATACATATATATATATATATATATATATAAAGTTTGACTCATATACAGGTAACCTACCTCTACTATTTCACATGTTTAGACTCGAAATTGGCGGTGAGTTTGATAGAGTCTACAAAAGCCAACTCCTTACACTTAGCTCAATTTCTATCTAAAAATCTTGCAGTTCTAGAAAATTTAATATCATTAAACGCAAAATTGGCTGAAAAGTTTAGAAGATAATGCAAAAGTAGTCTTGTCAGCAAAACGTTCAGCGAAAAATTCATTATAAAGCTTGCCCTCAATCTAAATACTCTTGATTTAAAATCGTAAATGTTTAGATAAAAAATTAGTGAGTAATTTCGGTAGGGACCGCAGAGGTCAATATGTTCTTTACTTTTATCTAAATTTTCTCCTGAACGTTTATATTTGGAGCTGAAATGAAATTCAAACGCTAGAGTCATGCCAACGTAACATACCTGTTTAATTTCAAGTGGTTAGATACAAAATTGGCGGAGGAGTTTAGAAGAGTGTGTAAAGGTCGAATCGTTGAAGTTTGACCCCTTGACAACAAAATTTCTGTTCGAAAACTGATTGAAAAGTTTTTAACAAATTTTAATTCCACTCCATATCAAATCTCGAGTATGTAGATGTAAAGTTGACGGAATAGTTTGGTTGATAATGTACGAACACAGACACAGAGAAATTTAATTTTTATAGATATGCTAGAAGTTCAGTCCGGCTTTGCACGAGCCCTATGTATTGTTCCTTTATTTATGTGTATATATATATATATATATATATATATATATATATATATATATATATATATATATATATATATATACACACATATATATAATATATATATATATATATATATATATATATATATATATATATATATATATATGTATGTAATAAATGACAAATACTCTATATTCCAAAGTAAATTATTTTGACAATTTTTTATTATATTCCTTTATATCAATTGAATCCTAGCGTGCATGATCAACTGAATAATCTGTATAGCTTAATCACCATATACTTTTATAATTTACTACCTAGCTCTACCTACGTATTGACCACTGTTAAAATAAATACTTAAAGTTAAGAAATATATTTTTACTTTCGTATATTAATTTATGTGATTAAATGTAAAAAGTAGTTATATACCTCTCACTCTCTCTCTCTATTTGTATATATATATATATATATATATATATATATATATATATATATATATATTTAAAAAAGGGAGTAGTCACAAACAATGTGTATTTTTAACATTATTTTATGATTCCGTGTCTTTGTTTTTCATCGAGAATTATGTTTGGATCATTGTAATAATGTTTTTAAGTCATTGAAATCGTTTTTACGCGCGTTTCAGATGTTCTGTGAAGTGTCCTCGTCAGAAATTATTTTCAAATGTGTTGGAGATGTAAAAATTGCAATTTTCGTAGTTCATTTGAAGTGTTTCCAAGGGGTGAAGCCTTGTAAGTGTTTATTATTCATTGGCATGTTCAATTTTTATCACTCTTTTATTGGGCTTGTCGGGGCCGCTGACCTGGCTGTAGTCACTCTCTCTTTCTGCTAATGTTTTTTTTTTCTTTTCCTTTAGGGTGGCGTAGGGCAGTGTGTGTGTTTGTGTGGGTGCGCGTGTGTGTGCGTGTGTGTGCGTGTGTGTGTTTGCTTTTATTGGTTTGAGAATTTGTATACTGTTGTATAGTATTATGAGGTTCTTTGCTTCCTAGGAAGGTGACTGTGATCCGAGGTCGTTACTAATGTGTATGTGTAAGGAGGGGGGCAGCTCTTCTGAAATAAGGGTAGGGGTGCTTTCATTCTATTTTGATATTTATTTTTGGATTCTTGGATTTTAGTATTGTGATTTTTTGTTTTAGTCTTTTCGGGTATTCCTTATATTATGTTTGTTTAGAAAGAGGGGTGTATTCAAAATATGTATAGTGGATTTTTTAATGTTTCTATCTATTTGTCTCCCCATGTGGGTATGGCCAGACTCAGGATCGGTTCCTAGTGTGGGGAAGATATTGTTCAGCAGAGGAGGGCAATTGGAGGGTGTATAGGTATGGGAGGGGGGTGATAGAAGGGATGATAGTTGTTTCAGTCAAAAGGGGGCTCTCCTCCACTGACTGAGGAGGGAGCGAGGTGTTGGAACAGATATTATACTATGGTTGTAGGTGTTTCCTAGTGTTGTTGGTTTCGAGGTTAATTAGGGTTGGTATTGTTCAGTGTGTTGTATTAGAGGCAGGGGGTTATGTCTGTGTGTGGTTGTATGCGCGCACGTGTGTGTGTTTTAATGTGTCGGTTCTGAGTCATGTGTGGTTGTGTATATGTATGTGTATGGATGTGCATGCGGGTGTACCTTGCATTTCATGGTTTTGTGTGATGATATTAGGCTCTGTTCAGTTCAGGAGTGAATATGGTGATGAAGTTGTTTTCCTGTGTAAGTAAATAAAAATAATTGTCTGTTTGGATATTGGCATTATTTTGAAGCTTTTTCCACTGCATGTGTGAAACATAGAGGTGTCTGTTATCTGCAATTTTGATGTTGCTCTTATGCAAGGGCACTATATTGCTGAATTTTTGGTGGGTCCTATATAGGATTTGTTGCATGTTGGGCATTTTAGTGCATATACTACATTTCTGGAGGTGCAATTTAGACACTTTTTTATTTTGAATGTTTGTGCTGGGTTTTGAATGTGTATGTGTTACCTTCTATTATTATGTCACATACTCCACATCGCGGTTTGTTTCATTTTTTAATCCCTTTTGTAGTGTGTGGGACTAGATTTGAGGAAGTTAGGATGTGTTTTAAGTTTTTGGTTGGCGTTTGCTTTTTATTATTTTTTTGGATTTAAGTATGTAGTTTAGGTTGTCGTTCTGATTGAGGAGGATAAGGTATTTTGATATCTGTGTGAATAGTTCTGGGTTGTTTGTGTTGTGTGTAGAGACGTATGCTAAAATGTGTTCTTTGTTGTGTTCTTTTGGGGTTCTTAGTTGGTCTATTGGAATTTTTTCAGCCAGTTCAACAACTTTCTTATTAGTGGTAGTTGATATCCTCTTTTCCGCAGTGTTATTTGTAGTTCATTCAGTCTAGTTTAACGGAGGCGACTGTCTGTTACTATGGCACAGACTCTACGTGCTAGGGAGTAGGGTAGTGATGTTCGACAGTTTTTAGCACGGTGGCTTTTGAAGTGGAGGTATTGTTGAGTGTCTGTTGGTTTGTGGTAGAGTTCTGTGATTATGTTTTTGTTTTTATTGTTACTAGGATGTCTAGGAAAGGTAGTTCGGTGGGGCTTTGTTCTAGTGTGAAGTTTATTTTTGGGTGTAGATTTTGTAGCAAAGTGTGAAGTTCTTTGATATCCCCCATTAGATTCTCCAGAGGATAAAGCAGTCGTCTAGGTATCTTTTCCAAGATTTTCGTAAGAGTGTGTTTATATTGTGCCCGTACTTTTGCTCTATCCTTTCATAAAGGGTATCTTCTAGGAAGGCGAGTGTAAGGGTGGCATATGTCGGTGCCGTTTTGGTACCCATTGCTGTGCCTAGTATTTGGATGTAGTTGTGGTTATATAATTGGAAGGAGTTGTTATTGAGGATTATGTCGATGTTATCAATCACGAATTTTTTATTGAATCTGGGGTGTAACATCTGTGTATGTTTGTCAATCCAATATGCGATAGCTTCTTTTCCTAGATTGTGTGGGATATTGCTATGTAGGCTGCTAACATCGAATGTGGCTAGTATAGTCCCATCGTCTACTGTTGGTGGTAGGGAGCTTAGGAAGTGTGTGTTATCTCTTACAAAACTTCTGATTAGATTGGTGAAGGGATGTAATACTATATCTATTAGGTTGCTTAGTCTGCTTGTTGGGCATGATGGTCCTGCTACTATGGGTCTGAATGTGAGGTCGTTGGAGTTTGGGGTGCTTATGTATTTCGACTTTTGTATGTTGAGGGCATGTCTTACCTGGCTAGATTTGTGTATTTTGGGTAGCACATAGAAGATGTGTGTTTTTGTTGTGAAGTTTGTAAGGAAGTCTTTTTCGTTTTTAGTTAATGTACTAGTGTATCTTGTGCAGAGTTTTGTTATTTTAGGAATGGTTGTGTCGTCTTTGTTAGAGCTAATTGGTTTGTAATAATTTTCGTTCCCTATTGATTCTAAAATTTTTGTTTATAGAAGTTCTTATTCATTATAAATACTGCACTACCTTTGTCTGCTTCCTTTATAACTAAGTTGTAATTGTGTTGGATTGTTTTAAGTGCTTGATTTTGTTTTCGCGTTAGATTACTGGTGCGGTTGTCTTTTTGTTGGGGTTGAATTTCCAGAGCGTTTCAAAGAAGGTATTTAGTTCTTTTGTGTTGTTATGTTTGTTCGGGAAGTATGTTGATTTGCTTTTCACTAGAGAGTCGTCTGTTGTGTTATCACTGTCGTTAAGTATATCTATGAGTCTAAATTTGCGTTCAAATTATTTGAGGGTTTTTTTTTTTTAACTCTGCTATGTTACTCCGGGAAGTGTGGCAGAATTTGTGGCCTAGGCGTAGAACTTCAATTTCGTCGAAAAAGGACGAAATTGAAGTACTAAAACTAGGCCTCAAATTCTACCACACTCAGAGAAGTAACATAGCAGAGTTAAATAAAGACCTCAAAGAATTTGAACGCAAATTGTGGAGTTCTCTTATATCCCCCATGTGGTCCTCCAGAGGTTAAAGCAGTCGTCTAGGTATATTTTCCAACGTTTTATGAAGAGTTTTTTTTTTTTTATTGTGCCAGTGTTTCTACTCTATCCTTTAATCAAGTGTCTTATCTAGGAAGGCGAGGGTAAGGGTGGCATATTTTGGTGCCATTTTAGTACCTATTGCTGCGCCTAGTATTTGGATGTAGTTGTCATTATTGGATTGGAAGGAGTTTTTATTGAGGATTATGTCAATGCTGTCAATGACAAATTGTTTATTGAATCTAGGGGGGTGTAAAGTCTGTGCATGTTTCTCAATTTAATATGAAATAGCTTATTTTCCTTGGCTGTGTGGGATATTGGTCTATAGGCTGCTAACATCGAATGTGTTTTTTTTTACACAATGATCACCACTTATCAAGGCCCGGAAGCCACTCAGGGATAAGGGTTATTGCAAGTACATTACGTTAGTGTGGAAATTTGATGAAGTGTTTACTGTAGGGGGCGGTTCATTAGGAATTTGTTAACGTCGGGCTTGAAGACATCCAAGTTGTAGTCCGGTGGGAAGCAGGCAAACGGAACAGAGTTCCACAGGCGTGCAGTTCTAAGAAAGAAGCTTTGTTCATGGAATCCACGTTTTGATTTTGGCACAGATAAAGAGTGGGGGAAATTTTTTGGCATCAGCTAGGCGGGTGTTTTTCCTGAAAGATTGGCGAGGGGGGAACCAGAGATTGGAGTTCAGACGAGCACCTGCCATGGAAATAACGATAAAACAAGGAAAGGCTCGCAACGTCTCTTCTGTGGGAAAGAGGCCGCAGGGCAGAGAAAAGGGCATCCCCCACTAAGTCACGAAGTCTATTTTGTACTCTGTCAAGGTAGAATAGGCTGTTTTTAGCAGCTCCTGTCCAGATATGGCAACCGTACTCCATCCTTGGTCATACTTGGCTTTTATATAGATAGAGAATTGCAAGTGTAGTGAGGGATCTTCTGGAGCGGAAGAAGGATCCCACCATCTTTCCAGCGACCTTGGCAACAAACTTGATGTACGTGTTCCATTTCAGATCAGGAGTAAATGTCAAAACCAGAAGCCTTTCAAAACACGGGGCCTAACCCAGACGAGAGCCACCCATCCCAATTGATGCCAGACGAAGATCAGAGCGCTGATTATGTAAGGACTAGTATTGCCCCATCGTCTACTGGTTGTGGTAGGGAGTTAAGGATGTGTGTGTCATCTCTTACAATACTTCATACTAGATTGGTGAGGTGATGAAATAGTATATCTATTAGGTTGCTAAGTTATGCCCAACAAGTAGACTTGGCAACGTAATAGTTATATAAAAACGTTTACATGTGCTTTTGATTAAGATGTACATAATAATACTTTTATTTGTATGTTTAAATTTAAAAAGGGGTGTTATAATATAATTGTGGGGTCTGGGTTCGCGCCTGGCCCCCATAAAATGAAAATAGTCACACACTTTAATAAATACTGTTCATATCCATCTGCGTCAGTATACTTTGATAATTCTGCTTCAGTTTGAACAGATATGGTATAAAAAAAATTATGGTGTGTTCGTTGGCGCCTGATCTCCATAGAATGGAAATATGTCACAAAGTTTACCAAGGTTTTTTTAAATAGAGATCTACAGAATATTGTGATAAGTGGTTCAGTGTGAACAGCATGGTATAATAAATTATTGGGTTTATCTATCTTATTTCTACTTTCATCATATTTTGCTTGGGTTGTGAAATCCCCAAAGTCGAAGCTATCTCTTTACAACACTTCCTTTTCATTACCTATCATAATTTCATAAATGCAAGTCCATTTTCTGTACGCTGTTTTTGAACCCAATCAACGATGAGTTCTTTTGCTACTATATATATATATATATGTGTATATACAAAATATAATAGATATATGTATATATACACATATGTATATATTTGAAATACATATATACGTTTATATATATATATATATATACATATACAAATATGTTTATGTATATATATAAATGGGATCAATGTTTCATGTAAATATTCTTTAAATAGAGATTTTCTATACGATAAACATAGCGACATGCAGGTGTGACTGATATACTAGCGAAATACATATCAATAATAGAACAAATATTATAATGCATTTATCAATAAATTTGAGAAAAAGAAATACAATAAGAAATGTTTAGCGTAAAAGAACTTCCACAATCCCTAAACACTATATATTATTTCTTTGTTTCTAAATTAATCAATATAAATATATGCAGTAGTACATGTGTTTTTCTGTTGTATATATATATATATATATATATATATATATATATATATATATACATATATATATATATTTATTTATATATATGTGTGTGTACATATGTATATATATACTCACACACTGATATATATATTTATTAATTTTATAAATATATATTTTTAAAATGTTATTGGTTTACGTATATATAAATATATGTAATTTATATATATATATATATATATATATATATATATACATATACATATAAATATACATATATATAACTCAATAGAAAGAGATGTTTAACAGATAACAACAGGTGTCCTCTTTAACCTGATATTAATAGTAATATATACATATATATATATATATATATATATATATATATACAAGTTAGAAAAACATTTCATTCTAGGCATGAAAATTGTGAAGCAAAATGTTTTTGCTATAGGCTTTAAAATAAAGGTAAAGATTTAATTTGAAATTTATTTATCTTCAAAGTGTACTTTTATAAATTTTACAAAGTAAGGTATGCAAATTTAATACATTACTGTGAAATGTACAAACGTGCATTTTAAGATAAATACATTTCAAATTGAATCTTGTATCTGTATTTTTAAAGCCTATAGTAAAAAACATTTGTCATGCCTTTGATGAAATGCTTTTCTAACATGTACCCTATCTTTTGAAGAAAATATTTTATTTAATTTATTCATTTGGATGAAAAAAAGATGAATGTGATTTTGTATGCATTTATAAAAAACCCTCCTACTCTGTATTTCAGATTGTATTTCTCCTCACACCACAACTCATTTTTGCAACCCCCTCTTTGTATTATTACAGGTATGAATATTCTATCTGTTTCAGTTTGTAATTCTCCTCACTCCACAACTCTTATTTGAAACTCTCTCTTTTTCATACATGTCTGAATAATAAGAAAATCTGATTTTTTTTAACAAAAACTTTAAAATAACTTTTTAGATTAATTTTTTAAAAACTTTTTTTCAGAATAAAAAAATCTATACAATTTTATAAGAAACAGATTTCTATAGCTTTCATCAAAAATATTCCGTAGATTACGAAAAAAATAGAGATGAAAATTTCAAAAGAAGTGTATAACTGGTTACGCTCAATAGTAGTCCTTACACAAGAAAAACACTTCATAGCAAAGTTTAACCCCACCTTAAACATCTCCCCATAATTATGCACATAAATAGGCAAAACACAAAATACATTAACACGCATGCATACTGGGGTAAATGTGCACCCTCACACACGAAAGAAAAGAAGCACAATAAAGCACGCGCACACTTTCACGGGTGCGCGCCGCCATTTCCAGTACAGTACCATTTCTCTAAACTAAACAAACAATTCGAAATTATACGTATGTGTGTGCATGTGCATGTATATATGTGTGTGTATGTGAGTGTATACATATGATTGTGTATACGTGTGTGTGCATATACATATATCATCTGTTATCTTTGCACCATCTTGTTTGTGTGTGTATGTGCACTTATGTTTGGGTGACTGAATACATGTATGCATATGTGCTTGGATTAGAAAAGAAAGAAAACTTCACCCAATATATGCATCAGGTAGGATGTATGTGTATGTGTGATTGGGGGTGCATGTGTCCATATATATATATATATATATATATATATATATATATATATATATATATATATATATATATATATATATATATATATGGGTTGATGAATGTATACGCATCTGTATGTGTGTGCATATATATACATATATATGCATGTGTATGAGTGGGTAAATGTTTTCGTGTGGATATGGATATACGCGTATGTGTTAGCCCCTGCATATGCCTCTCTATGTATGTGCATATGTCTGTCTGTATGTGTATGTGCCTACATAGTATGTAGATGTTTGTGAGTGTGTATGTACATACATTCATGTATATATATATATATATGTATATATATGTATGTGCATGTATATGTGTGTATATGCATCTTCTCCTATCTATTCTCCATCTTACTTGTGTGTGTGTGTGTACTTATCTTTGAATGATTAAGTGCAGGTATGCATGCGTGTTTTGGTTGAGGGGGAAAATTAACCAATATGTGCCTGACGTGTTAGTGGTGGATGTGTATGAGTACATGTGTGAGTGTGTAGGTGGGTAAGTATATATGTATGCTCCTACATATATTTCTATGTATGTGCGTGTGTATATGTGTATGTGCCTGCGTGCGTATGCGTGTGCATGTGTACATGTACATGTATGGTTATGTATGCGTGTGTGATTGTGTATGAGTGTGTGCTATACAGGGGGAAAGAAAGTATTAAAAAAAAACATAAAACAACCATAAAAACCTTCACCAAATGGACCAAAAGCGCCCTCTTTGAATCTAACTTTGACCGGACACTTTGAACACTTACGGTTGGAGACAGGATGTCTGTGACCACATCACTCTGAAAAACACATTTAGTATCAGCAGAGGTAAAAAATAACTTTTCAAACTCCCATTTTAAAGAAACACTTTTTACGAAAACATCTGAAGAGAGCATGCCCTAAGATGGAAACGCGTTATAAAAATATTTTAAAATAAAAATATGATGAAAACCTTTAAAAAAACACACAATTGTTGATGGCTACACTCTTTTAAATATACATTTTTTTCTCCCGTTTGAACTATACAAGCATCACTTAAAAAAAAATATATATATATATATATATATATATATATATATATATATGATTATCCAAACGAAATAAAATATATAAAAAAAACGCTAAGTAATAATTAAACAAATTCAAATCTGTGAATTAAAATTTACAAGGCGGTTGATTGTGCTACTAAATACTTCGAAAATAATTTCCATCAATTCCTTCATGGATTTCTTTAAAATTGTTTTTAATGTTTTATTTTCGAACAACAAATATATTTGTATATTTTAATGTACAGGCTGGATTTTTCATCTCTCCTTTATATATATATATATATATATATATATATATATATATATATATATATATATATATATATATATATATATATATATTAATTTTATTTATACAAACATTAATGGCTACATATGTGCATACATGTTTCTGTAATCACCCACGTTGAGGGATTACGTCTTCAGGCCAAGAACTACCTTCAAAAGTGACATTTCCACCAAATACATTTTTCTACTTCGTTTATCAAGTTAAAAATACAACCTGGGTGGGAGTCAAAAAAACAAAAAACGGTAAAAAGATGAGTGAGGTCTCTGAAGATGATAAACATCTTTTTTCTCTTCCCCTTCCCCCATCTAACCTAACTTTTGGCTTTTTATGACATAGGGTACTTGAGAGTTTAGTTTTCTTGTCTTAGAGTCTGTAAGTTAATAACCTTAGCTATGGTCAACCAAGTACTGACCGGTGCCTTTTAATCTACCTCCACCCACACATACACACAACACACACACATAACACATCCATACACAGACACTGCCAACACACACACACACACACACACATTAATCAATATATTCAAAAGCGAATCCATGCTGAACACTCTTTGTTTTATTTACTGAAACTAGACAATGATTCTGAAACTACATAGAGGATCAAGTAAAAGTTACATTAAGGTAAATAAAAAAATATAAATGAATAAAAATAAAATACATAAATAAATAAATAAATAAAAATAAATAAAAAATATAATAAAAAATAAAAAATAAAAATAAATAAAATAAAAAATAAAAAATAAAAAAATAAAAAATAAAAAAATAAATAAATAAGAATAAAGTAAAAAGATTCTACATAGGGAGTACCCAAATGACTTTCAAAAATAGATTCTATGGACATACACGCTCGATGAATAATCAAACATATGAAAAGGACACTTCCTTATCGTTATATTACTGGAAATTAGTTAGAGAAAATAAAACACCTAGTATAGAATGGAATATTATTAGAAGTGCCAATACTTGCCACTCATTGAACTCACCATGTCTATTATGTTTATCAGAAAAACTTGAGATAACTAGGTTTAAAGACCGAGAAAAATTATTGAATATTAAACAAGAAACTGCTATATCCTGCAAACATTTCAGAATACATGCACTTAAGGAACTCTAAATTGGGATAATGGAACTGCTATAAGTACAACTAACCCCCATCAAATACCCCCCCCCAAAAAAAGAGGATACGTGAGGTCGCAACTATAATCATACCCATATGGGTTACGTAAGTCACTTAATGTTCTACTTCATCGAGCAGTTATGTTATTACTAGCCGAAATAAGCACCTGTATGAAGGTATATTTGAACTAAATGAGTAATAGATCGTTTTGAGTGAAGCCCGTAATAATGTATGCATATGGATATTTTTGGGTGTGTGCATGTATGGATATATGATCTTTATAGACCCGGGTAGGAAAAATAATTTATTAATATAAAAAAAAAAAAAAAAAAAAATAGAAGAAATAAATAGATGAAAGAAAGTAAGGAATGAAGGGTGAATGGAAGAGAAAGGAATAAGGGTATTAGAGTGAATAAGCCAAGATGAAGGTAAGTACTACAATATATAAGCTTATATACTAGGTTTATATAACCTAAATACTCTGATTTCTGTCATATGTTATTATATATTATTATTGTGTCGAGATACATCTTATGTATATCTGCCTTACCATCGAAAGAATCTTTGTTAAATATGAGGATAACCCTATGAACTTCATACTGAATTCAATATAAATTTTTACGTAGTGTCAATTTTTACGGTAAAAACCTACAACTTAAGAAAGTGTAACAAGCGGAAGGGGCCATGAAACATAACTAGAGATGTGGAATTTGATAGAAAAAGTGAATTTATACAGTAGGTGTATTCATGTCTGTTTCTACTTTAGATGCATCATTTGGTGGCACGGTACATGTTTGCATGTATATATATATATGTCTATATTTGTGTGACTTTGGATATATAGGTGTATTTTACGTATGCATGTATGTTTGTATGTTTATATATATATATATGTATATCTGTATCTATGTATCGGTGTGTATGTTTGTATGTGGATGTGTCTCTGTGTCTATTGTATGTAGATGTATGTATACACACGTATATTTCTGAACTATTAGAATAGGCGGCCTCGTATAGAATTGTTGTAACAATATAGATTACAAAAATGTATGGATGTCCGAATGTTGTTTATATATATGTTATATATGTATGTATGTGTTGATATGTATATGTATGTCTGTTGTGTGCGTGTGTTTATATGTATGTATGTGTATATATATATATATATATGTACATGTATGTATTTATGTATGTATGTGTGTGTTTGTGTATATGTGTGTATATGTATGTATATATATATATATATATATATATATATATATATATATATATATATATATATATATATATATAAATTAAAATAAAAATTATAACACGGAAATTACATAATTGTCGATGCAATAATTTATTTCAACCTTATGGTATTTTCAAGCATCTAAATCAGACAATTACATTTTTGATACTGAAAAAGAAAAGAAAAATCGTGCTTCGACCCTCAAAAAATCAAAGGTGGTGGTAGTAGCAATCCACTTAATACATTTATAGAGAGGGTGGTAGGGATTTAAAAAAATAAAAATTAAAAATTAAAAATAACAAATAAAAAAAAATTAGATTAGACACTTATAAGCGGCAGCTCGATGTAACCATAGATACACACACACACACACACACTCACACACACACACACACACACACACACGCAACACATACACATACACACACACACGCCTCTAAGATGTACGTTCTGACATGTAAATGCCTTGACATGCGTTTACTAACCTAGGAAGGCCAAATACTAAAACTAGATATTATTAGATTTGATACAAATCAACACAAAAATTTAATTATTTTACTTATTTCTTTATGCGTGCATGAGAATAATTTTGTTGTACGGAGGGAATAAAAGTATATATTAACCGAAACTAGATACGTCCTATCGAATTGGGGGCGATCAATATTACATTTTCCCACTTCTTAATCAATTAAGAATTGAAATATTAATTACAACGACCGCTATAATCACCAATAAAATTATTTACATGAAAATATATAAAATATTAAATATATAAGACTCAATTTTTAAATTCATAGTATTATATTACATATAAAATATTTAAATGAATTATAAGATAATATTAATTTTTACATAATAACATACAGATAGTTTTAAAACTTTATATATAATATTCTTTTTATTTTTATTTTCTTATTTTTATTTATTTATTTTTTTAGTTATATTTTTTTATTAATTTATTTATCTTTTAATAGACCTACTTTCCATGACTCAATCACTGTATCCTCTTCTTTTCTTCCTCTTTTTTTCTTCTTTTTTCCATTACGCGCTGTTCTATTTCTTTCACTATATATCCGTACACTTTCGCCCCTCCTTCCTAGGTTAGTAAACGCGTGTCAAGGCATTTACATGTCAGAACGTACATCTTAGAGGCGTGTGTGTGTGTATGTGTATGTGTTGCGTGTGTGTGTGTGTGAGTGTGTGTGTGTGTGTGTGTGTATCTATGGTTACATCGAGCTGCCGCTTATAAGTGTCTAATCTAATTTTTTTTTATTTGTTATTTTTAATTTTTAATTTTTATTTTTTTAAATCCCTACCACCCTCTCTATAAATGTATTAAGTGGATTGCTACTACCACCACCTTTGATTTTTTGAGGGTCGAAGCACGATTTTTCTTTTCTTTTTCAGTATCAAAAATGTAATTGTCTGATTTAGATGCTTGAAAATACCATAAGGTTGAAATAAATTATTGCATCGACAATTATGTAATTTCCGTGTTATAATTTTTATCTTATTGCTCTGTTTACCACATTGAGCCCTCATACCCGGATTTCCTCTGGATTTATTCCATTATAACACTATATATATATATATATATATATATATATATATATATATATATATATATATATATATGTATATATATGTACACCCGTCTGTAGTCGGGTAGCATAATATTGCATATGCGAAGATGTTACCACGCTGCATAAGTAAAGAAAAATACTATTATTTGTCTCTGTATGTCTGTAATGGGTGTGTGTATATATGCGCGGGTGTAGATAAATGTTAGACATTTATAAGTGTATTGATACACGCATATAGGTACATGTGGGGTTTAGAAAACTTTCGGGTTTATATTTATTCACATTTTGTTGGTTTATTTGTTTTAATTTAATTTTACTTTATTCTTATTTATTTATTTATTTTTTTTTATTTTTTTATTTTTTATTTTTTTATTTTATTTATTTTTATTTTTTATTTTTTATTTTTTATTATTTTTTATTATATTTTTTATTTATTTTTATTTATTTATTTATTTATTTATGTATTTTATTTTTATTCATTTATATTTTTTTATTTACCTTAATGTAACTTTTACTTTATCCTCTATGTAGTTTCAGAATCATTGTCTAGTTTCAGTAAATAAAACAAAGAGTGTTCAGCATTGATTCGCTTTTGAATATATTGATTAATGTGTGTGTGTGTGTGTGTGTTGGCAGTGTCTGTGTATGGATGTGTTATGTGTGTGTGTTGTGTGTATGTGTGGGTGGAGGTAGATTAAAAGGCACCGGTCAGTACTTGGTTGACCATAGCTAAGGTTATTAACTTACAGACTCTAAGACAAGAAAACTAAACTCTCAAGTACCCTATGTCATAAAAAGCCAAAAGTTAGGTTAGATGGGGGAAGGGGAAGAGAAAAAAGATGTTTATCATCTTCAGAGACCTCACTCATCTTTTTACCGTTTTTTGTTTTTTTGACTCCCACCCAGGTTGTATTTTTAACTTGATAAACGAAGTAGAAAAATGTATTTGGTGGAAATGTCACTTTTGAAGGTAGTTCTTGGCCTGAAGACGTAATCCCCCAACGTGGGTGATTACAGAAACATGTATGCACATATGTAGCCATTAATGTTTGTATAAATAAAATTAATATACATGCTCTGTTCACTCATTGAGCACTATTTTGGAAGACACGTGTTGTTTCATTGGATGTACTTCTAGGAAACTAAACTCTACTGGCTATATATATATATATATATATATATATATATATATATATATATATATATATATATATATATATATATATATGGGGGTATATATGTGTGTGTGGGGGTGAGTGTTTATTGCTGCAACAAATTCTCAGAGTAATATTCAAAGCCTATAACAATGCGTTAAATTATTCTAATTAAAATAGAATAATTATGTACGGAAGTATGTTAATTTAGCAAAGGGAACACATAAATTGTGTTTTAATTGTGTATAGATACGCGCTCAGCAAATAGACTACGACGGATCGGCGCAATTCTATTGGATCTGTAATTTAAAATAGAATATGTGCCGTTTAAAAAGATAAGTAACGCCGATTTATTATCATACTGAATTATCGTGCACACTCAAGGGACGAATAATAGCCGGATTTAGAGACAAAAATAGCATGTCATGCATTACAATATATAACAACGAGTTACGCAATAGGCCTTAAAAAGCATGCGAGGCATTACGATTAATTCGGTAAATTGCAAAAAATAGCTGGCGGAGTAATTAAAACAGAAATTGTTTCTTACTGTTTTTCTTTCTATATCTCTATAGTGTTCTGATTCAGTCATGTCAACTCCTCTACAAAAAAGGAGGATACCCAACTAATTCCCACGACTGGATTTCACAAATCAAATCGTTAATGAGTGATTACATGTATTTGTTTAGCCTAGAATTGAGCATGACATTGTAGTGAAATAATATGGAACAGTTATCCTCAACAACTGTGACGCAGCACCCCAATGTGCCGCGAAACGATTACAGGTAGCAGATAATAATTGAGTAAGCTGGAACACACATTTCATATGGTTCGAACTGAAGACGTGTGTATTCATAAATACTAACACATTATTAGTACCTAACGTGATGTTAAGGCTAAAATATCGAAACCGTTTGTAATAAATGTTTTGTTAACATTGTTGTGTATTTTGAATTTTTGATAATGATAAACATTTGTAAACGTCAATTTGTATCTTATATAATCTATGTATCTTTTTTTACAATATAAAGATATATTTTATTGATATTTATTATTTAATTATAATGATTTGCAGAATAAGCTTTTTATAGTAAAAAAAAAACATATGATTAAATATGATAAAAGTTCGACACAAAAAATTTTAGGTTCAATTCATCCTAAACTGTGGACAAGTTTTTTTTACACACTGATATTGACTACTTTATATCATATACCAGACGCTGAATACAGTACATGTTTTATCTATCTGAATAGATTTTTTATATAATCGTGTTTATGTTTATAATTTAATTGCAAAATGCCTTTATGTGGAGAAGATATTCACTTTTTTGTGACAGGTGTGCTACGAGGATTTAAAGAGCTCAATAATTTGCCGCGACCTGAAAAAGGTTGCGACAAATGATATAGAAAGGACAAACCGGGAGCAACGGATCAACCGGTAAATTACCTGTAATAAAAACACACACAGATAGCATGTAGAATCGATTATGCATGGTATATAAATGATCATCGTAGATAGGTTTACAAAGTAGCCACAGATTGTTAACGGCAAATAGTCCATATCAACAAATATGATAATTGCACTAAAAAAGTATCGTCGTTTGGACCCTCCGAAGATCTTGGTCAGTTACAACAAGACAAAGATTACAAAAGAAGAATCAATTGAGGACCTGACAAAAACAGCTTATGTTCACAGATCTAACGAAATGGCGAAATAATTTGTACATGTATAAAGAAGCTTTGAATAAGAATAAAACACGGTGCTCGAATAAAAGAATTATATAAAACCTGTTCTCGATACATTTTATTTATAATTTTTGAGGGGACTATCATCCTCATCTTTTATAATTGATTTTTCACGGTGTTCTGTCCAACTATTCCTCCGGATTTCGTCAGGCCGTATAACCCAACGGGATAGAAATGTTAAACAATCAACTGTATCTTCATTTATTACTATATATATATATATATATATATATATATATATATATATATATATATATATATATATATATGTGCGTGTATGTTTGTGTGTGAGCATAAATGCCTTAGCTAGAATCTACGCTTAATAGCAAGATGAGTGTCGCTGTTTTTGTAAGCTGTTCTTAATATGATGTAGCTAGGGTTCTCAATCAAATTATACAACGCATTATATGTAGAAGTGTTTGTAGAATATATATATATATATATATATATGTGTATATATATGCATACATATATATACATGCATATGTGTGTGTATATATAAGTCAATTACATGTAGATATTTTTATAATAATTGAAAAAGTGTTATGAATCAGTAAGTGCTTATTATCCATTTTCATGGCAGGACATTATATATATATTTTTTTTATTTTTTTTTTATTACATTTTCACCCCAAACAAGGCACATTGCCACTTTTATGTAAGGGGCTACTATCAGGGGAAACATCTACTGGGGTACTATGTAGGGATTTGGGCAGCGAGATGTTGGTTCACGTTGCACTTAAACTTATGCATGTCAGTACAGTTGGGGAAGCAGTGACCTGGAGTGGAATTCCAAAGTCTAGCAGTTCTGGGGAAGAAACTACTGGAGTAGAAAGATCTTTTACATCTAGGGATCTCTACAGTGTGGGGGTGGGATTTTGCAGCTTGTCGGGTCTCTCGAGGGTGTTCACGTCGTGGGGGCACAAGTGCTTGCAGTTCTTCAGAGCATTCACCATTATAATACTTGTAGAACAGGCAGAGGGATGCAACGTTTCGACGATGGGACAGAGGTTGAAGCTTAGATGCCAGTTTAGGGCCTATCAGATTTGCGACCCACTTTTGAACCCTGTCAAGGAGCGAGAGACTAGTAGCCGATGCACGAGCCCAAATATGACAGCAATACTCCATACATGGGCGAATAGTGGCCTTGTAGAGGTACAGGATACTTTCGGGTGTCAGAAGTTTTCTAGCACGGTAGAGAGAGCCCACCTTCCTCGCAGCGGCCCTGGCAATGCTCTCGATGGAATTGTTCCAGCTCATGTTTCCTGTGAACGTTAGGCCAAGGAGCTTGAGAGACGTACTCTCAGATAAAGAGTCGTTGGCCATTGCTATAGGTGGTAGAGAAGGTTTCTTGTAATTATTGAATGAAACCAGTTTTGTCTTGGCTGCATTGAACGTTACCATCCATTTTTGTCCCCATTCCACTACTGATTGGAGGTCATCCTCTAGTGTTTCTGCCATTAATTTAGATATATGTTCATTTGTTTTCCTGTCGTGCCTGCTATAGAGTGTGGTGTCATCAGCATATATACCCATCTCAGAGGCAATTTTGTCGGGGAGGTCATTTATGAATATCAGGAACAGCAGAGGTCCAAGGATAGACCCCTGGGGCACTCCCGCATTTATATCATATTGTTTAGATGTACGACCGTCGAGGACAACCTGGATTTTTCTCTTATCTAAGAAGGATTTAATTATGTTAAGTATTCTACCAGTGATACCGTATGATGTAATCTTCCTGAGGAGACCCTCATGCCATATCCTGTCAAAAGCCTTGTATATATCTAGAGCTACCGCTCTGCCTTCTCCCGCTTTGTCCAGTGAATGGTATATGCGTTCAGAGATTACAGTGAGGATTTCTGCCGTGGAACGGGCTTGTCTAAATCCATATTGTTGGTCGGTCAGAAGTGTAGCATCTGTAAGGCGCTTGACTAGAGCATGGTTAACTAAGGTCTCAAATATTTTGGCAAAAAGTGGGAGGAGGCTAATAGGGCGATAATTTAATGGGTCAGTTCTTTCGCCAGAATTCTTGAATACTGGCGAAATACCACAGAAGCAGTTTTCCAACAGCCCGGAAAGCAAGATTCATTAAGGCATTTGTTGTAGAGTTTGGAGAGAACTGGAGCTACTTCGGCTTAGTATTTTTTAATAGCACAGCTGGGATGAGGTCGGGTCCACATGCTTTTGAAGTGTCAAGGTTTTTTATGATAACATGCACCTTAGCAGGGGTGATTATTAGATCGTCAAGCGCGGCTTCTGTCCGCATAGGAAATTGAGGTAGGGGGTGGTTTAGAGGGTCCAGTGTGGAGTTTGAGGCAAACCGACTGGCAAGCATGTTAGCCTTCTCGGTTGCTGAGCAAAGAACCTCGTGATTGTTGGTTAGTGGAGGAATTGTTGATTGCCCATTATTTACTACACTGTTGTAGATTTTCCAGAAGTCACGAGTTCCTAGTTTTTGTGCTTCGATGCGTTTTTTAGTGGTTTCAGGAAATTCCCTCTTAGCTGTCGTTATTTCTTTCTTAACGTTACTTCTAGCTTCTATGTACTTCTGTCTGTTTGAACTGGACTTATGGTTGTTAAACCTGCGGAATGCATGCTGCCTTTGGGCAATGGCAGTTGCGCAAGTCGAAGTAAACTATTGGGGAGAGTGGGGCTTGCTATAGAATTTCCGCATGGGAACATACGCTTCGATTGCAGTTTTGAACCATTCATTGGTCTCGGTTGCACACCGTCCAGCAGGAAGAGAAAAAAATATTTCCCCATGGGGCGTCTCTGATGAGATCTCTGATGGCTTCCCAGTCAGCCTTCTAATAATATCTCGTTGTTTTGAGCACTGGCTCCTCAGTTTTGGGTCTAGAGTTTAGAGCGATTTCAACCATTATCACCGCATGATCAGCGTTCCCAAGTGGGGTGTCGGCTTTCGTTACACAGTCATCAGGAACTGTGGTCAAAAACAAATCTAATAGTGATGCGTGTTGTTCTTCCTGATCAGGGAAGCGGGTTGGAAAAGTAACAATTTGCGATAGGGAGTGAGATACAGAGAAACTATGAGTTGCATTGCCTGCTGCATCTGTGTAAGTAGATAATCCAAGCCAGTTTTTATGATGAACATTAAAGTCACCAAATACATGTACTTGGGCGCTAGTGTCGAAGGAGAGTGCTGTGTCTATGCTGTCAGATACTTTGTTTATTATGGTGCAGTCTTGGGTCGAGGGAGAGCGGTAGAGAAAGTAAAAGTAGCTAATGTTGTGTTGCATGATTAGTCTAAAGCACATAAAGGCTTGATCATCCGTTTCTAGGTGTGTTTCTCTAGTCAAGGGAAGGGTATTACGAATGTAAACCCCAAGTCCGTGCATATGTCTGTAAGAGTCCCTACGGCAGAGTGGGAGATATCCAGGCATGTTAAAGTAGTTAGAGGGGATGGAGGAGTGTAGGTTAGTCTCACTTAGTGCTAAGATATCCGGGGTATTTGATAGGAGTAATGCTTAAACATCAGCTAAATTAGTTCTAAGCCCACGGATATTTGTGAATGCAAGCCTCAAGGGAGGAGGCAAGTTGGATTTGTTTGACCCTAAGCCTTGTTTAAGCTTATTTTTAGAATTTTTATATATATGTGATTATCTGTTTGCTTACGTAAATATTAATATCTACAATTATAAAATTAAATACTCCAATTTGCATTGAAATATTTACATTATATATCATATAGTAAAAGGTTAATTATTAAACAAATTCCGGTTATGTACAACCGGAATGTCTTTAATAATTAACCATTACTATATAATATATAATGCAAATACTTCAATGAAAATTGGAGTATTTCATTTCATATATAAAGAAACATATAATTTTCAAGTTGAATATATCATGCCGATTCAATAGTAGTTGAGCAATTCAGATCAATTCATAAACTATCTATACGGTAAACGGAGTTGTATATGTGTTTATTTCAATGCATTTGATATCCTCTACAAAACGCTGTTTTATATCAATATTTTTATTAAGTAAAAGGAAGATTCGAACACGCATTATATATTCAACACACACATACATATATATATATATATATATATATATATATATATATATGCATATATGTGTGTGTGTGTGTGTGTGTGTGTGCACAGGTGTACTTTTGTGATGGCAGATGATTAAAAAGTAAGTAATAATGCAACGAATTTTTGCGAAAGTATATATCGTCTGTTCATTTGTTACAAACACAGATAAATATTAACATATACTTCGGTATATATATATATATATATATATATATATATATATATATATATATATATATATATATATATATATATACATATATATACAGAGAGAAATACACATATATATATATATATATATACACACACACAAATGTATATATATCCATGCATGCCTGTTTATTTTACTGAACATGCATATGTGCTTCCAGCAATTTTAAGCATCTGTTTATATATATATATATATATATATATATATATATATATATATATATATATATATATATATGTATGTGAATGTATGTGTTTGATTGTATATGTGTATACGTTAGTGATCTTTCCTGCGTACATGTGCATTCTTTTTCGACTTATATTTGCTTTTAAGTTAGCTTCTCTGAATTGCTTTCCATTATCACAGGCGCCATTTCTATCATCAAGGAATTACGTCGGCTAGAAAACCAAAGATTATACAGATATAACAATCTCGTATATTAGAGCATTCTTTTGTTCTTATCTGCCTCTGACGTTGCGGTGTTATCTAATAATACAATTCCTTAATCATAAGCGAGCTCTTCGGTAAACCCAGTCAGTTTATTTTGATGATGTTTGCCTCAATAACGAATGTAGATACGTTTGTTGATTAAAATAAGCTTTACTCTCTATTTATACCATTTATACACATATGCGTGTGAACATGCAAACATACTTATGAATGTATATATATATATATATATATATATATATATATATATATATATATATATATATATATATATACTTCCCTTCCCCTCTGTCTGTATATATATATATATATATATATATATATATATATATATATATGTATATATATATATATATATATATATATATATATATATATATATACAGACGAAGGGGACGGGAGAGAAATAGAGAGATTCATTTAGAGAGAGCCATATCGAAACTTAAATACATGAATATTTTTTAATTGATACAACTTAGACATTTATATACAGTTTTTTTTCTAAAACTGATGAACCTACAATAGTGAATGGTTTAATATAGTATAACAACGTTTATCACATTATTTTTAAATACATACGCGTTGATGTGTACATGTGTATGAATTAATGTGTAATATATATATATATATATATATACACATATATATATGTATATATACTCTGCTATTATTTCGCTCTATATATTTGTGTGTATTTTTTTTTTAAATTACATTTTCACCCCAAACAAGGCACATTGCCACTTTGGTGTAGGGGGCTACTATCAGGGGAAACATCTACTGGGGTACTATGTAGGGATTTGGGCAGCGAGATGTTGGGTCACGTTGCACTTGAACTTATGCATGTCAGTACAGTTGGGGAAGCAGTGACCTGGAATGGAATTCCAAAGTCTAGCAGTTCTGGGGAAGAAACTACTGGAGTAGAAATATCTTTTACATCTAGGGATCTCTACAGTGAGGGGGGATTTTGCAGCTTGTCGGGTCTCTCGAGGGTGTTCACGTCGTGGGGGCACAAGTGCTTGCAGTTCTTCAGAGCATTCACCATTATAATACTTGTAGAACAGGCAGAGGGATGCAACGTTTCGACGATGGGACAGAGGCTGAAGTTTAGATGCCAGTTTAGGGCCTATCAGATTTGCGACTCTCTTTTGAACCCTGTCAAGGAGCGAGAGACTAGTAGCCGATGCACCGGCCCAAATATGACAGCAATACTCCATACATGGGCGAATAGTGGCCTTGTAGAGGTACAGGATACTTTCGGGTGTTAGAAGTTTTCTAGCACGGTAGAGAGAGCCCACCTTCCTTGCAGCGGCCCTGGCAATGCCCTCGATGTAATTGTTCCAACTCATGTTTCCTGTGAACGTTAGGCCAAGGAGCTTGAGAGACGTACTCTCAGATAAAGAGTCGTTGGCCATTGCTATAGGTGGTAGAGAAGGTTTCTTGTAATTATTGAATGAAACCAGTTTTGTCTTGGTGGCATTGAACGTTACCATCCATTTTTGTCCCCATTCCACTACTGATTGGAGGTCATCCTCTAGTGTTTCTGCCATTAATTTAGATATATGTTCGTTTGTTTTCCTGTCGTGCCTGCTATAGAGTGTGGTGTCATCAGCATATATACCTATCTCAGAGGCAATTTTGTCGGGGAGGTCATTTATGAATATCAGGAACAGCAGAGGTCCAAGGATAGATCCTTGGGGCACTCCCGAATTTATATCATATTGTTTAGATGTACGACCGTCGAGGACAACCTGGATTTTTCTCTTATCTAAGAAGGATTTAATTATGTTAAGTATTCTACCAGTGATACCGTATGATCTAATCTTCCTGAGGAGATCCTCATGCCATATCCTGTCAAAAGCCTTAGATATATCTAGAGCTACCGCTCTGCCCTCTCCCGCTTTGTCCAGTGAATGGTATATGCGTTCAGAGATTACAGTTAGGATATGTAAATATATACATATATATATATATATATATATATATATATATATATATATATAAGTATAGTCTTCACAGTATATTAATTTTTTTACTATTATAATCTTTTTGTAAAAATCACTTAGGTTTTAAGCTCAACAATATTTGTAATGTCTAATGTTATTTAATTACCTGAAATCAAAGGGAAGGGTTTATCGTTGGGGGAAATAAAATGTTTAAAAATACCTTTAAAACTTCAATAGCATCGAGTACCTGCGCAAACGCAAAAAATAGCAAGGAGAATAACAGGTTCGAACCTGTAACAATCACTGCAAAACAGCGAACCGTTTAGTCCCCGGGGCCACCGTTAAATACGACGGTGCCGCCGTTCAAATTAAGCTTAGTCATTGCAAGGCTTATGATAACTTTGCAAAAATGTCGATGAGAAAAACTGACCCCTTTTAAAAAAACGCCCTGTGGACAGTCAAACTATTAATGATTTTTAACAATTTTTGGGATATTTGCCGTGCAAGGACGTTAGATTTCAAACGATTTCAATTTTGTCCGTGTTGATAGCGTCTGATGAAAGCTTTAGCGAGACATACTAAAATACCCGCATAATAACAGACGTTTGAGTTTTTTTTTTTAATTTATGGACTCCCATTTTTTGTAATAAATAATTTTACTAAGAACTATTTATAAATTTGGATTCGCTGTCGATTATAACTGAGGGAACATAAGTCATTTCATTTCTTTTATATAAATATTTTTACCAGGAATTCTTCATAGGTTTTTGTTTCGGTTTCGATTATACACTGGGTAGCAAAATATGTGTTACATTGTTATTTTATTCGTATTTCTCAAGAGATATCAAGTTAAGTTGAATGGAATTTACACTCAATCTTTGAACAGATATTATCTATTTCAAAATAAAATGGAAATACTTTTTAAGAAAAAAGTCAAATTAGCCATATGCAGACGTATTTAACGGTCCCGGATATTACCTTAATCTATATCCAGTAGCGAAGCACTGGCTAAGGGTCTTTGCGGAGCGTTAATCTACCCTTTAATTGACATTGCTCCCCTGCCCACTCTAACCCGGAGTGGTAGTACCTGTTAGGGCCTAAACTATGTGTTAAATTATAACCAACTTGAAAACAACAAATATATTCTATTAAAAAATGTTCTTCATAATCTTTTGATTCGCCATTAAATAACCTGAAAAGGTTGGTATGCCGTAAAACAAAAACCAACCAACCAACGCAAACATATTTTACACAATGATTAATTTCATTTTTAAGCTGTCAAGCTACAGTATTTCACCAAATCAGTAGCTACTCCAAGGTTCTGGCCGATTACAGATCAATTTATAACACGCCTCAGACTCTGAGCAGATTGTCTCTTTCATTACTGCTTTTAAATTATATAAACAAAGGGACTGACTAATGATATGCAGTCGGAAACCATAGCAAGGCAAAAAGATTGAAAGAGTTACAACACACTAGTTTAAGACTAAAATTTGGTTGGGAGTACAGTTGGGGTTGTTGTGATAAATTGTAAAACAAGGATGTTAATATTAAAAAAATCATTAAAGATGTGGTTGGACACGTAAATTAAATGAGGTCGCTGCTTGATGCATTGCTGGTAACGTGAAGAATCATCCACTTCTGACTTGTTAACATATTCAAAATTATTTGCAGGAAGCAGGTATTGCAGTAAGCAATGCCACACTCAAGAGATTCTTTAACCTACAGACCGTTATCCTGGATGTACCAAGGAAGACGTTATTATTGAGTCCTAGACATGTGAAAGATCGTTTTAAATTTGCTGCTGTGTTTCAGTGTGAATCCGATGACTTCTAGAACAAAGTTATTCAGTCAGATGAAAGAAACATCAAGCTTTTATAAAAATAAAGTTGAACTTTTAAGAAGAAACATACGCACCCGTGTATGAAGAGAAAATAGACATGATTTAAAACATATACTGCCATTTCTACTGTAAAAGTGTGTGATGTGGAAGTGTGAGAATTTGGAGCTGCTTTTCTACAAAATGAAGTTGGGAGAATTGAAAACACAGAAAATAAAAGTAATGCGGGAAAATACACGAGTATTTTGTCAACGCATCTGTTCAAGAGTATCACAGACTTAGGATTATGCCGAGATTTTTATCTTCCAGCAAGACAATTATTCCAAGCAGAATGCTAAAACAACTATGAACTTGTCTAAGGATAATGGGATTAATGTTATACAGTGCCCTAGTCAGTTATCCTACCTTAATCCTATCGATGATTTATGGAAAACGTTCAGTTAAGGGTGCAGGTAAGAGATCCAAGTATAGAAAGGAATTGAAGAAAATTTGCAAAGAAGAATGATTGAAACTACCAGCAAGTGTTTGCAAGAAACTAGCAGGCATTTATGTAAGGTTGGACAACCGAAGAGAGGATATACACCTAAATATTAGTAAATATTTGCATATGATAATTTGATTTTTGGTTAAAAATATTTCTAAACTAAATATATACTAATTCCCCATTTATTTTTAGATAGATTATAGCTGTTGAAAGATGGAATGTAAATTTAATTAATATTAACTTGATATTGTTTGAGAAATACGAGAAAAAAACAACGTACCAAAATATTTTGCTACCTGCTGTAGATGAACAAACTCTAGTTATATATATATATATATATATATATATATATATATATATATATATATATACATACATATATATATGTGTGTGTATACATATGTACATATATATATATATATATATATATATATATATATGTGTGTGTGTGTGTGTGTGTGTGTGTGTGTGTGAAATTTATAATAGAGTTTGACAGACTTAGAGGCTTAACGTTTCAGCCGTCTCATGCGGACTTTCTGAAGAGGGTAGTGCCATTTACCATTCCTCGTGAAAACGCCCTGAATTTTAAATTTGATATCGTCGGATTTTATGTATTCGTTTTGGTTTCGGTTTCGATTAAATTTGATTGCCATAATTCATAAGGATATGTGTTTGTATTTTTTAAATGGCAATTTTATAATATTGTCGCGGAATTGGCAATACCCAAAATAGGGGAAATAATAGCTTACCTCGGATAAGTCTGGTGTTGTGTTGCAGGCCGAGTGGAAGAGAGTGGAAGAGAGTTCTAAGATTGCATGCGTGGGTTTTTATTGGCGTCGACCTCATGCAATTCTCCCAAAATCACTTGTGCTCTAGCGCGATTATGCAAATACATAATTCCCGGTCGTTTTATAAAGGCAGGGCGCTGGACAGCAGTCAGGCAGTGCCCTGCAGATTGTAAGTAGGTTGTTCTGGTGGTTGGATTGTTCTTTGTGACGTAGGAAAAATCTGTGAGAAGCGAGTTTTCTTCTGCCTTTTCTCTGTCTCCTTCTTCATTTTAGTCTACCGTCATTACAGCCAAGAAATCCCTCCCTTCTAGGGGTTGGGGTCGCTGCAGAGCGAAACAGACTATTTCCTATCTTTTTTCCTGATTTTTTCTTACTACATTTTGTTACTAATATATAAAAATCAATAGAACATTTACTCTTCTAATAATATATCAGAAATCAGCAAGAATTAAATTACCATATCAAAGTGTACATTTCGACCGGGCCAGGTCGGTCGTCCCTGCTATCTTAGATAAATACTTTTATAGTTTTTACAAAGCAGCTACAATACTATCAGAACGACTTAATTTACTCTGAACATCTACAGGATTCCAACATAAATATCTTGCATATGAAGGAGTCCCCTGTGGAATTTCGACATATTAAATGAGTATAAGTAATGATACGCTTATCAGAGCTTAAACGTATAAGTAACTTTGCATTTTTGGTCAAGGTCAAAGTGTAGTATCTGTTCCGGCAGATACTGCAAGCAAAGACGATATGTGTGGGCAACCTCACATATAAGACCTTGGTCAATGTAGGGGCAACCCTTCATACCAATTGTAATTATCCAACTCCCCTACTCCCCGGGGAGTTGGTCCCCATTTCCCCTTCACTCCTCACATTAAAAATCGGCCTTGTGCCTAATTTGCTCAGTGGGGGAGCAAATAAATACCATCTGTTCCGGCAGATACTGCAAGCAAAGACCATATGTGGGGGCGATCCCACATATAAGACCTTGGTCAATGTAGGGGCAACCCTTCATACCAATTGTCACTATCCAGCTCCCCTACTCCCCGGGGAGTTGGTCCCCATTTCCCCTTCACTCCTCACATTAAAAATCGGCCTTGTGCCTAATTTGCTCGGTGGGGGAGCAAATAAACACCATCTGTTCCGGCAGATGCTGCAAGCTATGACTAGCTATGACTAGCAAAGACCAGATGTGGGGCCAACCCCACATGCCTGACCATTAACCAGCTCCCATTTACCACCTCTCGGGAGCTGGTTCCCTTTTTCCCTTCCCCCTCCCTTCACTCCTCACATTAAGAATCGGCCTTGTGCCTAATTTGCTCGGTGGGGGAGCAAATAAACACCATCTGTTCCGGCAGATACTGCAAGCAAAGACCATATGTGTGGGCAACCTCACATATAAGACGTTGGTCAATTTAGGGGAAACCCTTCATACCAATTGTCACTATCCAGCTCCCCTACTCCCCGGGGAGTTGGTCCCCATTTCCCCTTAACTCCTCACATTAAAAATCGGACTTGTGCCTAATTTGCTCAGTGGGGGAGCAAATAAATACCATCTGTTCTGGCAGATACTGCAAGCAAAGAGCATATGTGGGGGCGACCCCACATATAAGACCTTGGTCAATGTAGGGGCAACCCTTCATACCAATTGTCACTATCCAGCTCCCTTACTCCCCGGGGATTTGATCCCCATTTCTCCTTCACTCCTCACTTTAAAAATCGGCCTTGTGCCTAATTTGCTCGGTGGGGGAGCAAATAAATACCATCTGTTCCGGCAGATACTGCAAGCAAATACCCTATGTGGGGGCGACCCAACAGATAAAACCTTGGTCAATGTAGGGGCAACCCTTTATACCAATTATCACTATCCAGCTCCCCTACTTCCCGGGGAGTTGGTCCCCATTTCCCCTTCATTCCTCACATTAAAAATCGGCCTTGTGCCCAATTTGCTCGGTGGGGAAGGAAATAAACACCTGCCATTTTTGGTTAAGATCAAAGTGTAGTATCTGTTCTTCAGATGCTGCACTTCATTCCTTGTTCTCTTTCGGTTGAGGATCAGCCCTTCACGACTGAGACATTTTTTGTACCTTTCTCCACGTTACAAAACGACCCTGGTGTCTAACTCTGTCCTGTGGGGAGGCATAGTAAATAGGTGCAATAAGAATGTGGTTTCCATGACTAAATAAATAATATTTCCATTTAATTTTTTAAAAATATTTTTTACGCTAATTTATCGTCAAAATATCTTGACATAATTAACACATATCAGCGTATATGCTTAAGAGTTTATATGATCTATACATACATATTCTGTTCAAATGTCAGTTGTCATGTTCATTCTTTCTTCACACGCATATCAGTCTGTGTTTATTTAATGATAAACCATTTTTTTTTCTTTTTCGATTTCGCTATAACAATCTTGTAATGCCAAAGATCCTTACTGTGCTGACAGCCGTCTTGTGGATGCAGTCATGAGAAAATGCAATATTATTGGCATATGCTAATAAATCATTGTACTAATACTGTTGCGTACATGTTTTTATTTCTTTTATAAGTCGGACTCTTAAGTAACCTTTCACATGTGACGTGGCCATTTCTGCAGATCGGGTCAAGGAAACAACCTCTTCTTATGGAGTGAAACTGAGAGGGAACAGTGTGATTTGAATATCGGCTATTATATTCTGCTGCTATTGTACGTTGCGCACTCAGTCTTCTTACCAAAACCAATATTTCCTCTTCGAGCTTTCCTGCCTGAATTCCTTTTCAATATAGCTATTGCGTGTAGAGTCATATATATTTCTGTAGAGTCGTTGGTACATTCAGCATATAAGTTTTTAAAATATTTATTCCTTGATATATTGGTAATCTTTATCCAAAACCCCGTAAACTATCATTACTAACGCTGTCTTCTTAAGGTGTCCCGTTCAGAATATTTAACTATATCTTTGTACACCATTAACTATTAAAATATATATAGTTAAATAGCAGATATAATCTTATTTTATAATAGATATAAGGGGGCGCTTATATTCATGAGTATGCAAACTAGTTTTAAATCAGTATTAAACATCATACGTTATAACGAAGAGTTACGTTTGCAATGCTAGAAATATAACATATTTACAACTATTTGGGGAGCTATTTAGATTAGTAAATAAATACTTACGGAAAAAAGCGCATCATTCTTTAATAGTAGAAATATTCATTAAAGTTTTAAAGAAGGAAAGCAATAGATATTATAAGAATAGAATTGTGTTTGATCTAACAACACATTAAATGTAATATGCTCCAATATAGTCGACTTTAATCCTTAGTTTAAGCGTATCTAATATAATGAACATAAACAATAGAAAAGATGTAATTATAACTATGCACCTGTCATATGCACGACCTCTCTCATTAGGCTATGTCAGAGGGCGAACTTCGTTGGGTGTAATGTACTCGGCACTCCTTATAGGTCGGAGAGTCCAAATAAGACTCAAAGTTCAAACTTACGAAATTCCGAGTGATATCGTGTTAGTGTCTACTGTCTCCAAACGAATATTCGCTTAACACAATAGTGGATTAACCTTCAGTTGGTTCAGCAGCGCGTCTCTGTTTAATTTATATAAAAAATAGATAATGGACCTCCATGTTATCTCGCCGCGCCTTACCCCAACAAAAGAATGTTTGATTTTTGTATTGGTCTGTTCGGACTCGTGGCTGAGAAATGAACTAAAAAATCATAGCAGCACGACAGTCGAGTAAGTTATGAGTTTGCGACATTGTGAAAATTTCCAAGAAACAAAACAAATTATCCCCCAAAACTATTTGGGTAAAATATCGCAGTCCTGCGCCATAAAAAAATGCATGCCGAGACCTAGCACCTCGCCTGCTTCACCTCCTCCTTTTACCTATAAACATGTTTAGAAATCGTTGACATAAACGGTTTACAAATTTAAATGATGTGAACGAACCATTCGAGGTTAATTCTTGTCCTAGCAACGTACAAGAAGGGGATGTCAGCTTAAAGTGAGATGAAAGTGTATTATTATTATTATTATTATTATTATTATTATTATTATTATTATTATTATTATTGGCTCACAAGGAGCTTTAACAGAGATCCTCAGAGACGTTCCCTGAAAACGGTCAGTGCTTTTCTCTGGCAGCTGAGTGAAACAAGTCTCCCCATGTGTTCAGTACTCCCCACGTCTTTCGATAACATTTGCAAATAAATTTAGATTATCGCAACAGCTGCTTACCATCGATTTCTCGTTGGCAGCAGCTATTGGTCTTTGCTGGATTCGCGTGGCAATAAACCCCACTAATTTCCCAGTTCTCTTCGCACTTATTCTGCTGAGGTCTGGTCAAATCATCGTTCGTTCCTTCCTACTTGAATCTACTTGGTTATTTGGTCTCGGTCTTTTGGGGGGGCAGTGGCGTGGCAATGGGGGTAGGGTTAGATTAGAGAACATATATAGTCGGTTTCATATTCTTGGTTCAATGTAGCGTTCACGTTTTGCCTTTGCAGCGGTTTGTCTGATCGCACTTGTTGCCCTGTGTGTTTGTTTCCACAGTCAAGGGGTTTTCCTTAATATTTCAGCTGGTTCCATGATTGTTGTTCGTTGTATTTTTGTAGGCATTCCTTTGATTCTAATTTCTCCGATTCTTTTTTCAATTTTTTTTCCGGGTGGTTCCTAGAGCTCCTAATATTCTAGGTAATATTTTGATTTTCTTCATCTTCCATATCCCTTTTAAGCTCTCTGGCTATCTCTGTGTATTTGCTCCGTTTCTACTTCTCTTTTATATTCACCTTGTTTTCAGCTGGAACAGCAAAGTCTACGATTTGACAGGAGTTTTATTTCTTGTACATTATTGCGACATCCGGTCCTCTTTCTTAAATGTGTTCATCAGTCTTTGTCCCATAGGATTTTGTGATTCTTGCATTCAAGTAATGCTGCTGGCTTATGTTTGTACCAATGTTTGTACGTTCGAGATGCAGTTGTTTGTATAATTCCCAGTGAACTACACTTCCTATTTGCTCATGTCTGTTCTTGTATTCCTTTGCGAACAGTTTGTTGCATTCAGTTCTTATAGAGTTTTCGTATCGTATCATTGCCCACAGAGTCTGCATTTTCTGTTTTCTTGGGGTTTGTCGAGCTTTGATTTGATGTGATTGGTTCTTATCAAGTTGTCTTGTGCTGCAGTTATTAGGGATTCATTTTCTCGGCTTGTGTGTCCTCTTCGCATCTATGTTCAAGTGTGTTTGTTATTTCCATCTTTTGTTTTTTCTCTTCCCACTTTTTCTTTTCTTGTCTTATCTCTGGTCTCCGTGCTTTCTGTTTTATTGATTTTGTCCTTGTCTCCGGCGGCTATGATTATTCTTACAGTGGTTTGCATTAAGTATTTTACTAGTTCTTTTTTGCTGTCATTCACACAGTATTCTATATAAAACAGTCTCCTCACACCGCATTTTCTTTTTTACGTAGAGTCGGTCAACTTCGTCCTACGGATGTAGTACTTTGTGGATAGCCATGAGATTCCTAGTCTTCTAGTCGCATCAGTCCTTCTTTAGTCCATCCTATGAACGGTCCAGATAATGTTACTAGTAATACTGCTTACGTATCTATGCGTCTTTTATTATGTATCGGCTATATAATTTGGTTTCGATAAGTGTCCATGTTCCCATGATGAATCCATTTCCAATTCTTTCATTTATGTTCCTTTGATGGTGCCTGCTTCCAGTACTCCTAGGCATTTATAGGCGTCTTATTCCTCTAGTGCACTCATTTCCGTTTGGTTGGGTAGTTCCGTGCCTTCTGTCGTCTCTAGATTTCCCTTTCTTATAACTAGTAGTGCTCATTTTTCCATATCAAACTCCATTTGTATATTCTGGGTGAAGAGCCTGGTAGTATTTATTAATTTCTCTAGTTCATTTTGGTCCTTGCGAAGAGTTTCAGATCGTCCATGTACATCAAGTGGTTCATTTTCTCTCCCGTGTAAGATAAATTTTATCCGGCTTGGAATCTTCTCAGTATATAATTCCGGGGCATCATTGCTATGATGAACAGTAATGTAGTAGTGACTCTTCTTGGAAGATACCTCTTTATATGTTGATTTCTGTTATGTGTTGTCCATCAGCTGTCAGGTCCAGTCTCCATGTTCTCATTGCATTCTCAATAATGTTGATAATCCTGCTTGGTATTTTATACATTTTGAAGCATTCTGTTTTCCATTCTTGAGGGATCTTTTTTTCTAATCGATCCAGGCCATAGATAAATTCATTCTCCATCTTTTCACCTTCTTTAGGATCATGTGTTCCTGTGTTTCCTTTCTGGCATCTATTATTCAAAGAGTGGTACATTTGTTCCCTTAGTTGTACTGTCAGTATTTTCCACATAGTGAGTAAGCCCGTTATAGGCCTATAGTTGCTGCGGCGGTTCCTATCTCGATGTCCTTCTGTATCAACGTTGTTCTGCCTTTTGTCATCCAAGCTGGTACGTTTGTGTTTTGTATACAGCTTTTCCTGTTTAGTGCAAGTATTTTGTGTTGAGCTGTAACGTTTTTGAACCAGTATGTATGCATTCCTTCGTGTTCTGGTGCTCTCCAGTTTGCCATTTTTTCTATGATTTACTTTGCTGATTCCATTCACTGTTCTTTCTTCGATTTATTGTAAATCTCCTTTCATGTCTTTCAGCAATTCAACATTTCTGTTGTAGTCAAATCGTCGTTCCCATCTCTTACTCCAAAAGAGTTTTGTTTCTATTGGTTTTGGTCGTTCCCTTTTTGTTTTTTCTCCGTTCACGTTTTGGTAGAATTGGCTTTCATAGTCTTCAAGTGCCCTGCTTTGTTAGCATTGTTCAGAATTATATCTATATCGTCTTAACCTATCTTCTTTTGCTGCTATTTTTTGGTTAAGATCTTCGTGTTTGTCCATGCTAGTCATATTTCCAATTTTCAATTTTCTCCACGCTGCTTCCTCTTTATCTTTTGGCTTAATTTTTATGTTTCTTTAGTTGTGTTTCTAGCCTCCTTTTTCATTCAGGTTTTGTCGATGAATCCTTCCTCAGCTGTATTTTTCTGATTTGAACTCCATACCTACCATCTTTGCTCCTGCATAAATTAAATTGTTTATAACTGTGATTGTATCTATTGTGATTTGTGGGAGGAGCTTCTTTATATTCCCTGTTTCTGTTTTTAATTCTTCTTTTCGTAATTCTTTATTGATTGTAACTTTGTTTTTTCCTCGTTCATGAACTGTATTATTTTCCCTATTTCATCTGCTTCTTTCTCTGTTAGCTCTATTTTATTATTCTCGGTTCCCTCGTTTGTAGGGTCCCGTCTTCGCAAATTCTTCGTCTGGAGCGTTTCTACTTATGTGGCTTCTGGACCTGCGGTTCCATTTGAAGCTGCTCTATGTTCGATTTTCCCATTCACTATTCGTTGTATTTCCGATTGTTGCAGTTTTGAGAGTCACCTCTTCTTTAGAAAAAAAAGTAAGTCTTACTTTTTCTGTTGTACGGTAATCAATGGGCTTGCCCCATAGTTCTTTCATTTGTTTCCGATAGACTTCATATCTATATTAAGGATGGCTTCTATAATAGCATTGAATTAAGAATCTGGCTTCTTTCCTTGTCCATTACTTACTTCCGGTTTTTCATTTTGATGATAATCTTGGCTGTTCTTATTTTGGTTTGTATCAGTTTGATCCCTGAGATTAAAGGTTATACTTACCTGTCCTGCGTCTGTGTTATCCGTGTTTCTGAAAAGAGAAAGTGAACCAAAATTCGCAGGATAACGACCGGGAATAAGGGTTATTGCGTGTACAATAATCAAACATCTCATCTAGTTACAATATTTAAGCACTCATTTAATCTTACTACAATATTTCACACAATCAGAAGCTACTCCAGTGTTTTGACTCCTTAAAGATAAATTGATAACAGCTCTCAGGCTCTGCGCAGGTTATCTCTTTTATTACTGTTTTAAATGATGAAAACAAAGGGGTTGACTAATGATATGCACCAGGAAACCGTAGCAAGGTATAACGATTGAAAGGGGTACAGAAGCTGTTATCCTTTTTTTACATTTTCTTTATTTTCGAAAAAAAACACATCTTGTCATAACATTTGTTCATTTGAAAAAGTAGTAAAAAAATAGAAAAAAAATGTAGTCGTAAAAATTCCATTACTTTTTAATGTGTTCATTCTTTGGGTTTTAAGCTTAAAGACATTTTCATAGAACCTGAAAATAATATTTACTTTTTATTAAAATATAGTAGACAAAACTAGACAATTTGCTGCAACTTTCTTTTTAAACTGCTTTCCTCTATTGAAAATACCATTGGTTTTAGCGTCATAAATTGTAATATGAAAACAAAAACGATTTCCTTAATCGTCACATGACGACTACGTTTTGTATTATTAATGTTATCACATTTGTTTCATTAAAAAATAACCGTCGAAGCTTTGTTTTGTCATATTTTGATTTAAAACAAATATCGTTGCTTTAAGCTGTCCTAAATTATGAGATGAAAAAAAGAACGGATCTCTTAGTTAAATGGAATTTTCTCCCGCAGATCAATGACCTGGATAAAAAAGCGTAAAAACTGAGAGTACAGGTAATATTGTGGGACAAGCTGCAATTCCGTTTTCAGAGAGTTACGTTTTTTTTTATTATTAGTGTACACTTACTGATATTTAAAACTATTACATATGCGTGATAATATTGTTAAATGTATATGAGTAGAAATATTTATTTTGTCACATCAATTGAAATCTTGACATAAGTCTTTCTTTTAAGATTTGTGTATATATATATATACATATATATATATATATATATATATATATATATATATATATATATATATATATATACAAATATGTATATAAAATATTACTATTTTTGTTTTGAAGTTAATGTGAATTATACGCAGTTATGAAATCTATGATACAAAATATATTTGTAAATATAATATGCGTCTAATTACAGAGAGGAATCATAAACTACGTGCACCATTCAAATGAGAAAAGCGTATGCCCGGCCAGAAACCATATGGCAACAGTTAGCAATTCAGTCTGGCGAGAAAAAACCATGCAGTGATTTACTATCGTCGCTAAACTAGTAGATGTTTAATCTAAACCTTGACGCTTTCTAAGCTTCTATGATCATCCAACTATCAAAGGATTTGATCCTAGTGTAATTATAATAAATTATTTAGAAAGGAACAGGAATAGACAGGGAAGTGGGTAAGGGTTAGGGTTAGGAAAGTGGGGTGATGTAACTGATACTATAAATGGCTACAAAATCGGGAAAAACGAGTTTATCATCAAACAGATCTATAATTTTCATAACCAAGAAATATATACCATTTAATTAAGTATTTATGGTTTCTTTCAGATGCAATTTTTTAATTTATAGGCTTGGTATTATTCAGAATAGGCATTTCGTTTTGAATGTTATTCTTGTGAAACCTTACCTAAGTAGAAAACTTAGTTATTAAAACACTGGTGTTGAGGTTGAAGCTATAATGCTCAGCGCGGGTAATAATTAAAGCAGATTACGAACAAAATTAAAGTGTCTACTGAGCCATTACTAACGACGGGAGGTACATGGGATGGATAAAATATTGCTCGAAATTCTATGGATATACCTAAGTTCAAGGAAAATCATCTCGAATACAATAAAGAACACCTGAAAAATGTAGGATATAAGTTTAGCGAACCATTTTGAGAATGGCAATAAATATAAGAAACGTAGTCCGAATAATTCAAATAGTACTGAATTGGATATTATCTATTAAAATTAATCGTCAACGAATAACTATAGTTGTAAAAATGTCGTTTTTAAATACTATCCGTAAAGGAAACGAAGACATTTAAACAGCTTGCCTCGGATTTTCTTAAATACTTATTTTATGCTGTTTTCCTGATAAATGCTTTATTTAAACTAAAACATTTATAAAACATTAATTTACCCTACAGGTGGTTGTCTTTCCTTGTGTTTGGTTTATATTACTGTACGCATACATATTTAGTTCAAATAATAGAAATAAATGTAACGTAGTTTTTTATTTCGTTTTCGAGTTCATATTTTATACTGTATTCTAGAAACAAGTATTAGATTCTTTAACTAATACAACTAAAATAATAATCTTAAAAATGTGTATAAAACACTAACACGTAAAACCTTAACCGGAACTACTTTTGAAAAGTGAGTTGAAAAATCAACGTGCATTTTCATTTTAAGAATCCCACTGAGTGTAAGAAGATCAATTTAATTGCCAAATGCGAAGTAAATGGAATAGTACAGTTTTAACATTTTTTACACGTAAAACGAATGTATCATTCGGTTAAACAATTATTTATTGGCTAATGATCTCTAATTTATGTAGCTAAAGGAGCAACGCGATACATTCGGACGCCTACACGAAATATTCTATAGTAAAATACGCCTTAAAAGTACGACGACTAAAATGTATACCCAAAAAATATGGAAACGACTCTGTTTAATTAAAATAATGAGCGATGTACTGTTTCTGTTTCCGTGTTGTTTGAACAAGATTCCGGACATTGTATTCTATATCGTTAGCGACATTTTATTATTCTTTAACAGAGACAGTATTTAAAAGCCTTGTTGTTAGTATCTTTATATTTACTCTGGATATATTTAACCAGCGCATAAACACTGTAAGGTTTAAGTGTAGGACACAACAACATATTCCATAAAATTCACAATAAACATCCTATAACTTATTGTTTTTGTTCATTATTTTCAGACAGGTTTCAATGATTCTCTTCTTTCACTAGACCGGCAGAACCTGAGCGGATGTGTTCTCTTTACAATTCTTCATTGAAGGTAAATATAATGATACCTTACATAACGTTTCTGGTGGGTATATGATTACGACTATTTTCGTTGCGTTAATAACTTATAATGCACATATAATGCATTGAAATAACAACATTTGACCAGCGATTTGGTAACAAATAACATAGAATGAAATATGCATGTATATTCCGGGAAAAGAGACCAACTTTAAAAAGGATTACAACTAATCGATAACAAAAAATATCGGGCTTTGGTAATACTTAGTCCAATGCTGTTACCCTTGTATTTATTGTCCTGCTTTTAGGCCTTAATCTTACAAAGAGATTTTATCGTCTGGATATTCACGAAGATTGAACAGCATTATTGCCTGCTGCAAGCGATGTTCTCAGCTATTCGCTAAACTGCGTAGTTTCAAAATTCACATGTCAGAGGCGCTGCAAGACTTAGGTTTTATATTTTAAAAAATCGTGAAACATATAACCAAGGATTCATAAAAGTGTTGCGCATAAGCAAAATTCCCTATTCTTCTCTATTAATGAAAACAAAACCTGCCTCATATTAGCCTGTCACACCCACAGTCAGATATGACCTAAGGATAATGCAAAGAATAATAAAGCTCTTGTCCTTACATGTCAACTACGTCCCTACTACGGTAGGTCATACTTATAAGTTTTAAGGGGGCGCCGTGTTACAACGCTAGAAATTGTTGAGTATAACCCCCTGTACCGAAATAAGGAATCTCTAAAATACCTCAGTATAGGGCAATTTGTATTTTTCAGTTTTTTTATGAGTCGAACTGGGGAATTGAATGTTTTGGGAATATATTAAAATATCTAGAAATAGAAGTGTGTATTGTTGGTGTAATTCATGAGTGAATTTATGTGTGGTGTTGTTCTGAAGACTTAATCTAGTATATTAATTTATTCTATATGTTTGATAGGTATAAAGGATAAGGCCAATATAGCTGAAGTTCATTATATATTTTTATGGGGCAAAATACTTTATTTTAAGTTAAACAATTAGAAATTATTAAATGTTGGACCCAAAAGAACCATGATAGGACCACATTTTTGTAGATTGATATTGCCATGATTGTCACAAAATGGGGCTTCTTTGTTGCAGGGCAATGATATTTTTGCGTAAGGTATTTGAATAATGTTGAGGCGGACATAAATTGCGATTAGTATAATATATATATATATATATATATATATATATATATATATATATATATATATATATATATATGTAGAAATATGATAATACTATCCACTGTTTCTTACACAGGAACATTGCTGAATAAATTTCCAACATCCTAGGAAGCAATGTAAATATTTTCAACTTCCACGTTACATAATCAATGAATTTCACACTTCAAGATTAAATGAAAGAAAATTTGAACACATTAAAAAATCG
Organism: Euprymna scolopes; assembly: GCF_053919585.1. Lineage (NCBI taxonomy): Eukaryota > Metazoa > Mollusca > Cephalopoda > Sepiida > Sepiolidae > Euprymna > Euprymna scolopes. Next base: position 140,086,056 of record NC_136495.1, on the reverse strand, counting down.
GTTTTTAATCCTTAAAATCTGATGCGTGCGTAGTCTTTTTTCATGTTTTATTATCTTGAATCCTCGCCTTCGCCACAATACATGGTATTTTGCTCAGTTTGGGCTGAATATTTTAAGCATATTTTTTACCACAAATAAAGAGGTGCGTATTGTAGGATATATATATATATATATATATATATATATATATATATATATATGTATATATGTGTGTGTGTGTGTGTGTGTACATATATATATATATATATCGATGTAAAAATGTGCACAGGTATAGTAGTCATTCGTCACTAAACAGATGATGAACATTTTCTATTGCTTAGTATAATACTTGATTTTTGCTAGATTTTTAAAGAGAGACTCGGTAAAAAATATACTTATTCTCTCCTTCCGTTTCAATAAGACCTAATATAGTACTAAGCCTATTGGGCATTGCTCTTTATTTCACTGTTTCTATAATAGCAAAAGAACACCCAGATTCAAGATTAAACGTCAATATCTTTAAAATGTTATACTGTTTACTTAAACCTATCTTTTGTTATGGTTTTTCTTAGGTGAGTATAAGCAATACGTACGTAAATGTGCCCTTGAATGACTATATCATTTTGCACATGCTCACAAACACATTCGCAGAGATTAATAACATGATAGCTTTCTAAGAAAAAAAACAGATCGCCAGGATTTTCATAAAATAATAAATAGGCTTGCCAGAGTGAATTAATAGAGAGAAACGGGATCTCTATCCGTAAGGCTATAGGCTTAATTTAGAATGTGTCGGTGTAGGCGTTTGAACAGATGCGAACGTCAAAACGCCTCATGGCGAGTGTGTTATACTTGTAAGATAAATATCACAAAGGTGTTTTAGCGTTTTCCCTGCCATGTGTTCTTCTCTTGGTTCTTTGAACATTTGCTTCCTTTGTTTCTGTGTACAATCCATCTTTAGAGATGTGGTCTATTCTAGTATACATTCAGCAGATATACAAAGAGAATAAGAAACTTACACTATTCTGCCAAAGGAATCGACATTGTTCTTAGTTACGACAGGTTAACCTCTTATATATCTATAACAGCTCAAATAAAAAAGTGGGTGTTCTGATAGAAAGGTTGTTTTAAGTTGTTTTAAGTGTAAAAAGAATGTTGACATTATGAGGGGACAAGCTGAACAGAGAGATTCAGTTACGTGCTGCAGGCAAGGGCAACTTTACTCAGCTGAGCGTGACAAATAAAGTCGACTATTCAAAACCACAATTCATTGCAGTGAATTTAAATTCGTTGTTAATTAAGGTACAAAAATACCGTCATGTGTTTTCTTGATTTTATACTTGATTTCGAAAAATATTCGATTTATTTCACATAAAAATTATACTTCTCCACACAATGAATGTTACACAGAGTGGGAGTAACAAACACACGTGGTTTTACCATAGGATTTTATAATTTTCAAATGAACTGAAATCTATTATTTATTTATACAGGATTTCAATAAACAAATTAAGACCATATTATTACATACATTGTGATGTATATTTTTATACTATTTAAACTTTGATATATATATATAATATATATATATAATATATATATATATATATATATATATATATATATTTTAGTGATGTACCGATTAATCGAAATCGGAAAAATCGGTAGTTTTCGGGGTATAGGAATCGGAATCGGTATCGGAATCGGAAAAAATGTGCTTTATTTCCGTTTCCAAACCCGATGCTTTTAATATTGTATTATGTTAATTTTCCATTGCTGGTACCATTGATAAATGTTTATTCCTTTTAAACTATTAGTAAAACTAACCTCTATAGATCATGATAACATTAAAAGAAAATCTAAAAAAAATATCTGCATAAAATAAACAAAATAAAATTGAAACTTTGTGAAAATTCGCTAGACAACCTTTAGAAGAATTCAGTTTATTCACAATGTAATGAAAAAATTGTTTAACTTTAAAGAAATATTTCGCCAAGAAAAATGATATAATAGTGTTGGATTTTGTCCGGTTAGGTTTTTGTCCGCTCCCTTACTCGGCATTGGTAAATATGATAAGGAATGGCGAAAAAAGCAATTAATTTTGTTTTGTATTTTTGTAGGGGAAGCGCTTTCAAATTTCATTTGATTTTTTATTGGTTTAAGTAAATGTTTAAGAGGTCACTTCTCCATCCCCATATCAAACGGTGTAAAACGGTCAAGTATTTTTTCGCACTTAGTTGCTAAATGTTTACAGGACGCTTCCCAGGAGGTTCACAGTTTAATGTTAAAAGATTTCAAACGACTGGGCGAGTTTTATTTTATTTTCTGGAGACACTTTGTCTGATACCTGCCGGGTTTTTTTTTTGTCGTATCATTCTCGGGGTTTCGCAAGCGTTAAAAATATGCGTGAATATATCGCAATGAATTTATCAAATTCTGGATAAAATAGATAAAAAAGAAAACATTTAGAATTTTTTCCCATTGAACAAGAAAGTATATTTACATTTCAAAGTACCCCCCCGCCATTGAAATTCTACGTTTGAGCGATATTTGTGAACCCACTAAAAACAAAATTATTTTAGAATTTAGGATGGAGAGTTAGTAGCCCATATAAATTTCGGGCAATTATTAAACAAATATCGATTGAAAATAGCTTGTTGTTCAAGATCCTTTTTAACCGCCCCCCCCCAAAAAAAAACTATATTAAAAAGAAAATTTAAATGTGACGGGTTCTTTAAAATTAAATAAAAACGATGACTATAAGTTATGAACATGCTTTGTACTACTGTTGAGTGTTTCTATTTACGTGCGCCCCCACATAAAATACAGTTAGACACACATTCGTTTTTAAATGTGTGGAATATCCAGCTCCCAAAAGGATCACTTTTGGTCGGAACAAAAATTAAGCACAACATCCGCGAAAAGGAAATAAAAGTTTATTAACAAAATGAAAAAAAAAAATACTCACAAAGATCACTATATTTGCGTTGCAAATATCTAGTTAGATCCACAAGTTGGTAATAATTACGCAATATATTACGATATACTTTACATCTTTTTTTAAAATATCCGGGTTGGGGAAGTGATGAAAATCTCGTTTAGACCTATCTTGTACTGAAGAGTGGAAGTAAAATAGTATCTATGGAAATAAATGACCTTGTGTAGAGAGGCATGTTATGTATTATATTAGAAATATAAAGGTGAAATAAGAAAGACATAAAAAGAAACTAACTCCATATGAAGAAGCATTACATTGTCAAAACAATAAAAATCGAAAAATATATAATTCATGAAAAAAAAACAATGGAAAAAGAAGATTAGTAAAGCTAAAGTTATGGGGACGGGAGTTTTACAATCACGCTAGTTAACTTATGCACTTGAGAGGAAGTAAACGGCACAGAAAAGCTGATTAAGAGAGAGGAAATGATGTAAGCATGATGGGGATGGGAAAGTGAGAACCTAAAATAATTAATAGAAAGTTTCTTGAGGTAAGGAATTATTGTTTTAAATAGGGGAAACGATAAAAATGAATAAATAAAAAAATCACTAGATTCAAAAAGATGGAAAATAAAGAAATACATATGCATGACCAAAACATTTTAAATCACAGTGACATTTATGATTAAGCCGTGTAAGAATAACAAGTTAAGATTGTTTAAAAGTATCAATAAAAAACAGAATATATATATATATATATATATATATATATATATATATATATATATATATATATATATATATATATATACAGGGTGGAGCGATGAAATACCCCTAGAGAGAACGACATGATTCTGTTTCCGTTTGATGAAAACCAGTTTTCATACTTCCTTGCAGACCATTTACTCTTTCTAGTGTACAAATCCAAAAGGTGACAGTAGTATTCTATCCTGCCTGAAATTTGCACAATGTTCAACGAGCGATATCGGAGAATTACGGGTCTAGAGCTCATGCTATACACCTGTCATAGTTATGAAGACCTGACGATTACCAGCAACCTCAAAATGCAAATCAGGACGGTTAAACGCTTGAAAGCACAGCTCAATAACGTTTTGAAAACAGTTATTGTTGCTGTGTGATTTTAAGTGAGAGCCGCATCATGCCACTTCACATCTTCATAGTCGGTTTCAATAAACAAAATGTTTACTTGGAGAGTGTGGTAATCCATTGGTACAATATGCTGGCCGCTGGCCCACAAATATAAGATACCTAGGCTTGGCTTCAGAAGCAGTAATATGATTGTGTACTATGCGTCGAGAACATCACAAACATGACCTCGCTAAACACTAAAATAAGACTGATCGACGAGCCCGCCCTTGTGCTTGTGTTAAATACACGTTTTCAGTTTCGGAATCGTATTGAAGCGTGCACTGACGCTGACTGTGACTCACTTGAACAAATGTCAGCTCTATTTAATAATCAATTTAACTGATTTTATCTTTGCATTTGATTTTTTAAGTAAAGCTGTGGTGATTTTTATTCAGGGCGACAAATGTATCGTTTATCCTTGTATATATATATATATATATATATATATATATATATATATATATATATATATATATATATATAAGCATAAAAATCAATAAATCTCTAGACATGGATAGGTGGGAAACACTTACATGAAAAATTAAGAGGGAAGCGAAAAAAACGTTGATTAAACGATTTAAGAATAAATTGCTAAATTAAGGATTAAAAAGGGGGAAATATATATATTATAATAAACCTCAAGTCGTCTTCCGAGGATACATTATCAAGAAAAAAAAGAAGAAATCGGATATTACCATTAAAAAAGGCAAACACATAGATACTATCCTTTAAAATCAATTATTAAAAACGGGAGGCGAAAAATAGAAAAATAGCAAAAACTCGCCAATATTAATATAATATTGATCGAACGTAGGCAAGCAATCATTCTCTCTCTCACTCTCTCTCTCTTTCTCTCTCTATCTTTCTATCTCTCTCTGTCTAGATATATTACATAATTTTGTTGAAATTAAAAGACTACGTTTTATTTTTCACTCATATAACTTGTGTTTATTTCAACTTGGATATTTAATTATAGTTGTTTCGTTAATGGCAATTCTAAGATTTAATGCTTTTATAGATATTTTCCTCCCATCAATTCGTCAGATGTAATTTCAATTCAAGTGTTATCAACAAAAAGTTAATTTTCCTATGATCAACCTCGTTCATTTGTTTTGGAAACAGAAATTTCATACCTACGTTGTTACAAGTCGGTGGTCTTAGGTTCCGTTAACACAGAAATTCAAGTTTGAAACATTTTGTTTTTTATATTTCTTATCTTACGTTTTGGCTTAGTTTATTTTTGTTTCTTATTATTAAACCTATTCGTTTTTAACCGTGCAATGAGCACTGTATACATTAAAACGAAATATATATATATATATACATATATATATATATATATATATATATATATACAAAGGCATGAATATATATATACATATACATATATATATATATATATATATATATATACACATATAATACGCATCTAGAGCGCTTGCATACCAAATCACAACGTACTATTAGTAAAATAAGCACACATTTTACGTGCTTGATATTTATAACATAAATATATCTCAGAGCTTCACTCAATCCTCAGTATGTTGGGTTTTTTTCATTATTCATCTTTCTTGCCACGGTTAAATTTGGAGAAAAAAGTCTGTTTCGAGGGAGCCCACGTTGTATCTTAATTTACAATGTGGCAAGAAAAAAGAATAAAGATAAAAAGAAAGAAAACAACACATGAAGGAGGGAGTGTAGCTCCGAAATGTATTCATGTTATACATTTCAAACAAGTAAAATATGTATTTATTTTACTAATATCACGTGGTTATTTGGCGTTCAAGCGCATTAGGTGCGTAATTTTTTTTATTAATATTGTATCACTCTTTCTATATGGATGCACAAACTTGTAATTCTCGCAATGCTTACGTACTGTCCAATATTTCCAAATATAACGGTTCAGATACAACGCGCGGCACCTTACAAACATACTTTTTTTCTCCAACTTCATAACATAACAAGAAATTAAAAAAAAGAAGAAAATAGCATACCGAGGAAGGAGCGTGGCTCCGACATATATTTATGTAATAAATTTCAAACAAATAATATATGTATGTATGTATGTATATATATACATATATATATATATATATATATATATATATATATATATATATATATATATATATATATATATATGCATATATGTATGTGCAAACACACACACACACATATATATATGTATACATATACATATGTATATATATATATATTTGTATATAAACTAACAATAAAACAAACTAACCAAGATTTAAAACAGATCCTTTGTCCGATAAAATGCATGCCCATTGGCTGATAGGAAGATCGCGGTGGATACTAGAAAGCTTACTGGCTTACTAAAATCTCAATAGAAGAGGACCATATAAAAACGATAAAATCCACAGAATTCGCGCATACACCTGAGGAGTCCTAGAGTGGATTAAACGCGGAATATTCAGTGTAGCTTAATCGCCATATATATTTTATAAATTATTAACTAGCTCTACCTACGTATTGAGCACTTTTGAAGTAAATACTTAAAGTTTACGCATAAATCTATACTGTCGTATATCAATTTTATGTAAGTAAATTAACTAGTTATATATATATATATATATATATATATGTATATAGAGAGATAGATAGATATAGATATATTGGTATATATATATATATATGTATATATATATGATTGATATGTAGTTTGCTTGAAGCATTGTGTGGGATAGGTGTGTAAAAGAGATTTAGAAGGCTGCCACAATGCGAGGAATGAATTATAGTCGCTGTTGGTAAGAGGAGACGAGAACAAGTAGCGATTTACAAATCAATAAGTACATGCATATATATATATATATTTTTTTTCATATTTATATATTTGTTCAGTTGTATGGTAAAATGTCTTACTTGTAAGTCTATGCGACATATTCCATTATTAATTTCGGAAACATTTTCCCTTTTCAAATGGTGTGCGTAACAGGTCGATTCAAAGCATGCTGGGTGAATGGGCGGAAGTTGTGTAGCTATGTGAGGCCTCGGGCCAAATGTGAGTAGGGGATTTATGTATGGTATGATTAGGTAATTAACATGTTTATAAATTTGCTATTTTTATTTTTATTTATTAGTCTTTATTGTTATTTTATTTATTTATTTTTTTGGTTTATAACTTGTTTTAGCGTGTGCTTTTTTATTGATATCTGTTATGTTGTCTTTATCATTATAACTATTATTTATTTATTTCTTTTTCTGCTGATGTGTGGGTGTCTCTGCTGTTCTGGGTCACTTGAGTCCGATCCACTAATGTAGGGACAGGATGTAAGAGAGGAGGAGAGGTCAGGATCGACAGCTGGGTGTTTAGGTTAGTGTTGCTGGGGGTAGGAATATAGTTGAGGGGAAGGGAAGGGGAATAGGGCTGGCATTCCTTGGGAGTTGTTAATTTATTTATGTTCATGAGTGGTAGTAGATTTTTATATTTATTTATTTTTTATTGGTTTGTATTATTTCAGCTAACTTCTAATTTATTTGGTTTGTATTTACTTATATTTTTTGGTTGTTGCAAACTCTGTCTGGCTGAGTTAAAGGGATAGGATTGATATGTAGTTTACTTGAAGGGAAAATTTTTCCGAAATTAATAATGGAATACGTCGCATAGACTTACAAGTAAGACATTTTACCATACAACTGAATATATATATATATATATATATATATATATATATATGTGTGTGTGTGTACTTATTGATTTGTAAATCGCCACTTTTTCTCGTCTTCTCTTACCAACAGCGACTATAATTCATTCCTCGCACTGTGACAGCCTTCTCAATCTCTTTTACACACGTAATATATATATATATATATATATATATATATATATATATATATATATATATATATATTCTCCTATTCGTTCTTTCTTATTTCCTTTCTATTTTTTAACTTGTTCACAAAGATTAGTAGTGATGGGCGGGCATATACAAAAGATTATTATTGAATAAACCCGATCAATTCTGAAACTCATTTAAGCATTGCTATGCCAAATTGACATTCCCCTACTAATTTAACCTATACACCCTAGTCTATAGATTGTCGACGGCCATCAAACACACGAATGAGTAGGTGTGTTAGAAATTTTGTGAAAATAGTCAATAATTCCACCCCATCTTTCCAAGGTCCTCGAAAAATGTAAATCAACCCCTATTTTTTTTCAATTAAAGGAGCAAGGACCAAGGTTTCATAAAAAAACAAAAAAAGACGTGCTTTTTTTTAAGGTTTTAAACTTAAGCCTTTACAGGTAAATTTCTAAAAATCAGTAATTTTTTTGTTTTAAAAGTTAACATACTATTTAGTGACCTTTTCTCCTCAATTTGGGATATATAAGACTTCGGTACATAAATTAATTATTTACTTTTTAAGAGACATTTCAAAATGGGAGGCGTGTATTAATCGACGCCCTGTCTTTCCAAGCTTATACCTCCTCGAAAAAGGTATCATTAAAAAAAAGAAAAAAACAAATAACGTTGTTTTAAAAAAAAGTTTTAAACTTAAAACTTTACAGGTAATTTTTTTAAAAAACACTACGTTTTTTTTTGTTTTAAATTTGAATATATTATTTATTGACCTTTTTATTCAATTTGTGAGTAAAGCAATTATTTACTTTTTGGTAAGTAAATTAATTATTTACTTTTTAATAGACACTTGAAAATGGGGGGGGGGCGTGAATTTAAAAAAAACGTTGGTCTAAAATATTATATTCAGTTGTTTGGAAAGAACATAAAATTTCACATTGACCTTGAAAATATCGTAAAAATAGAATCAATAGAAAAATTTTGATAGATCTTTAAATTAAAAATTTAAAAATATTGAGTTCGGAAAATTCATTACTGTTTTAAATATATATATATATATATACATATATATATATATATATATATATATATATATATATATATATATATATATATATCTATTACGTTTAAAACAACTTTAATAGTTTATTTTGGAAGTATAATCCATATAGAAAATAAACAACCCACGTTTTACAGATAAATTACGAGATGGTTATATTTTATTCGCAGTTTCGTGTTAGGGGTGTCAAAAATTCCTACAAAAATCACCACTATCACACACTGAAATCCGCACCTCGTATTCCCTCTTATGTACATACAAGCAAACCTCGTTTCCCGCATTTAATTAAAGCTGCTGATATTAACACCCTCTGATGAGGAAGCCTAACACTGCCAAAATTAGGTGTATGATATGACACAGACGTGAACAGAGTAATGTTTATATTTACATCACAATTGAATCACGATATTTTAATTTTGCATTTTAACATTTAATGAAAGAATTACATGGAAATAATTTATGAAACAAACAATTATCTTCTTCTGTTTAATGTAAACTGCCAAATATTATGAACTTATATGAAGCTTCATCCTGGGACACCGCGATATGTTCCTAACTAATGCAGGTAATTAATTAGTTTGATTGGAAAATTAGCGATTTCAATAATTTCGATGACAATTAAAATGTAGGTTAAGATATTCATTAATATGTATTCAATTCCGGGCAACGTCGGGTCTTTTAGCTCATAAGAATGTCACCTATTTTATTTAGTTTTAAGATTGTTATGGCTTCGCTGTACATTTGCCTCCCAGTTTCTAGTTTGACTGCCCATATCTGGTTATAAATTGTTGACCATTTTACTACAATAATAACCTTGCAAATCTTACCCATTTTGTTAATTAATCCTTGAGCGTATTTAAACAGAAAATATAGAAATAACTAGTGGGCTAGCCGGTGTTGTTCTGTTGTTTGTCCGTCCGTCGAAACGATGAGGACTATCAGATCATCCTGTAGGGTAGGGGGGAGTAATCAGCGAGGAGTACGGATATGGCTTATAGGCCCAATCTTTGATTGAAAAGATATATTTACGTGGGCACAGGGGATCAGAGCAGATGTCGAGGGTTTCAAAACATGGTCCTTCCTGATCTTTCTTTGATTATCTGCAGTAAACTTTCGGTTACTTTCAGATTTGCAGGCGCCGTCATGTACAGCAGCCGGTCACCTGGCTCTACCTAAAGTTGTCTGCTTCCATGATGACTGATATAAGTTGAAGGTCTCCAGTGATGCTTTCAGAATGTCTTTAAATCGTTTTCTTTGTCCGCCATGGGAGTGTTTGCCATGTTGGAGCTCAGCAAACAGAAGCTTCTTTTTTAGTCGTCAAAAAACGCATAAACAATGTACTACAATCAATTAATAATTCTTATTTATTATGAACCGAAATACGTAAGTATTAGACGTAACGTAAACTTCTTTAAAATACATGAAGAAAAAGCGCCAAGAAACAGAGACATGTGCATGCGATTATTATGTGTTTTTTTTCCTGAACATTTTTCATTGCTTGTCAGTAAAAAATACTTGAGTTGAATCGAAAACAAAACCTATAGACAGTGGAACAAGTACGATAAGCACAAGGCAAGCTGCACGCGATATTAAAAAAGGTATGTTTAAACGTACTTTTTCTTAACAAATAAAAATGTGGCATGTAAACGGTTCCCGGTTAACGCATGAGCATTCATGAAAGTGTTGACACACTGATAAATATTACCCCCACGTTACAATTTTTAACTTTTAACCCCTTACCAGCTATTTTTTGTAATGGAACCCGATTAAATGTTTTCCTCATGGTTAGATACCGATTATACTAAATTTAAAGTCTGTAGGCAAAGCATTCTTGGAGTATATTGAATGAGAAGTCTCCTGACACAAGCACCCATTTCCGCTTTTGTACATATACTAGATGATTTACCTGGCGTTGCCGGTATTTAACATAATACTAGATTATTTTAAACAGTGAAGTATAAAAGAAGAAACTGAGACACGTTCATTTGAATATTATGTTATTTCTAAACATTTAATTTCTTTTGAGTAAAAGAACATACTTGAGCTGAAATCAAAAGAAAACATTAAGGCAGTGAATCAAGCACGATAACCATTAGACAAGCTTGCTTCATCTTTGAAAATTATTTTCTCGTGAAACAGTTGACAAATAGATAAAAGCTTATACCCAATGTGTAGCAATTTATAACAATAACCCTAAGCCTTAAGCAGCCATATCCCGATGAAAACAGTTTACATGCTTGCATTCCCTTTATACAAAATATCAAGTCTGTAGATAAAAAATTCGCCACGTATATAGGTTGAGAAGTGTCATCACAAACACACCTTTTTATTTTTATTGATATATAGGTACATTATCAGACCATTTGTAGAAACACATTTATTATTTTGTAATTTTATTTAATTCGTTTAAAATGTATATCCTTTGTTTGTGATGTGATTAACTATGTGTTTGAGTGCCTTTGATAATTGTTATTCGTTGTTTCCTATTTTAACAGATCGATGGCGCGCATATGCAAATGCCGAGCTGTGTTAAAAAAAAAACCTTTATAAAGAGCATGAGCACAGACCGACTATTACGTAAGAGACGTTGGAGTGCACGGTCGAGAGGAGAGAATTGTGAAATAAGAAAGACTGGGTGACGTGTGAGACGTAAGAGACGCGGGAATGAGAAGTCAGCCTTGCCAGGGGAATGAGGAAATAAATATCGTTGTTACGGATTAAAGAATTAGAATTATTACTTTGCTGCTCCGTGTTGTGTATACATGTATAAATTTGTACTACGTTACAATATGAGTCGGCATATCTCTTATATATATATTACGGTTATTTCAAAAGCGGCTGTTTTATTTACGCATATTTAATAGAGCTTAACACAGGGAAAATACACTGTTGTTCTGATACATAAGACGGTATAGTCTCGCTCCCCGATCAAGCAAATAATGCTATAAAGTTGCTGAAAACGTTTGCATTAGTAAAGCAGCTGTGTAAACAGTTTTACTTCATTTACAAAATGATTGCTCTTTTAGCGACATTAAATGAAGTAGGGGTACAATAAAAACTACTTGAGGGGAAGGCGAGCCGTTTTGGCATAGAATTGCGCAGGTTTCTTATGCTGTTTTAAGACCGTTTTCGCCCTTCATTGATACAAGACTAAATGTGACACGATACACATTTTATTTTTACAATAACGCAAATATGCAATGACCACATGGCTACATGGCGATTATGTGCTACAATTTGTTTTAATGTTAAATTTGTTATATGCAATCAAGAGAAATGTCTTTATTGAAAAAAGTCGAAATTCAATTCTCTATATGCTTTAATAATTGGATGTTGTGTAAAGTGACGACTTTTACATTAACAGCGTTGTATTAAATTTCAGATTAAGCAACTATCAGTTGGTTTGCGTTCAGCTTAGTTTCACCATGGATGAGTCGTATGTCACAAAGCGCGTTATACGATAAATTTGGCGAGAGAAACATTTCATTAACGAATAAATATAAGAAATAAAACATACAATTAGGCATTCAATTCGTGCGTTTTAACTCAAGTAGATTATTATATCTGGTGGCGTCTACGATGATAAACGAGATAAAACCACCGATGAACAGGAAACCTTCTCAACTTTATTCTCAAAATGCAACCAAATTCAATGCATCCAATTTAAAAATTAAACGTCTATATATAACCGATTCATAATTTAATCAAATGATAAGTATGCTAACACGTGTATTATCCAATTTGTTCCGTATTGTTTTCACGGGTGGCCATGTTTGTTCCCCTGCGCATGTGCGTTCATTATTTTGCGCTCGCGAAATTGCGTATTGTTTTCACTGCTCGGCGCGTTTGTTTTAGCGCGCGCGTACATTCAATTTTAGCGCGTTTATACATTAATTCTGTATACTCACTTGCACCTTGATACATTAATTTTGTATAATGACTATTAAATAGCTACGTATAACGTATACTGAACCAATGGGCCAAGGTATTCTAATTTTAATAAATATTCACCCAGATCTGTGTTTGTATACGTGAGTATACGTATGTATGCTACACATATATAATTAAATAACCCCTGTCATTTATTGAGGGGTCATAAATATAGTAATCCACATAGTGTACCAGCTTTTTATTACGTTACCAAATCTTTGTCGTTCTATTATTTCATTTTTGCTCTCATAAAAAACATCCCGCTGTATTCTGTTTCTTTGTTCGTAAGGTTTGTAAATTTTTGTAGACACAGATTTTGGATTAATAAAACACTAGTTCTTATCTTGAACGTAAGTCTCACGAGCTTATCGTCAATTTAACCTCCCCCCCTGTTCCATGTGTACCTTTTTGGAACTCAAAAATTAATACGGAATTTTTAATGTTCACTTAATTAAATACGGGGGGGTTTAATTGTTCTTGTTTCATACGCCACATTATAACCTTAAGTAATTACTAATTGCACGGAGTATTACACCTTTAAAACATTGTCGTTTAGAACTGACTATACTTAGCACCTTATCCGTAATCTGAAAGACACCCAGTGCAAGTGATATCAAAATTTACGAACTATTCAGTCATATAACGGATCATGACAACGAAATCAAGCTCCCATTAATCATTAAAGATTTAAGAATATATAAATCGGAACGAATAAACATAATATAATCATTACAGCGAAACGATACGTCATATACAGCTCTACATGGGGATATGTTTATGACTTTTTATACTAATGTCTTAAGAGAAATCGTTGGCATTGAACGGTGCACATATAGCCCGTGTGTTGGTTTGCCATGCCACTAAGCCACTCACCCTATATACCTTCCCTACAGATGCGATTGCTTAAAGACTGGAAAAGCGTCAGTTTCCTTTCGTGTCAAGACTTGCTGGTAAATCACTTAGGGGATGCTTAATTCGCTGCAATAAGAATCAGCTGTGAAAAAGAAAACATTGTAAACATGACTGTGAGAGTCATCTTGTATCGCTTAATGCTTATGACATGAGGAAAACAGGTTTGATCGCGGGAAACTTGTCTGAAGTATTCTCCATTGCATTCAGGTCCCAAGACATTTAAGATTGTGCTCAATGAACGTGGTTTTCTGTTCTAGGATATGTGCTAATACTCCTTTTTATTCAATATTTTATGCGTGAATTATGTACATTCTGTTATTATCTAGAAAAAAGAGTATGAACTGAGAAAATGAGAAGAACATCTGCGGAATATCCGCTTAAGTATTTGCATCAAATATATATATATATATATATATATATATATATATATATATATATATATATATATATATATATATATATATATATACATATATATATATATATATATATGTGCATGTGCGTGTGTAACACAGTCGTATATATATATATATATATATATATATATATATATATATATATCATTCATTCAACTCGATTGTGTTTTAATAGATGGTTAAGTGATAGTTTACTCAATTTGAATAACTTTTAAACTACGCCGCTCACCTACTTTACGGCCAAAAATCTAACAATATTTACAGTTCATAGATCACCTTTTCAGCTATGATTTGGCATAATAAAATTGAATTTTACTTAATAAAACAAAAGTCATAACACATTTCTGATGTTCAAAAATATTTAGAATGAGTACACACCTTACAGAAGCGTTCCTGCGATAAGCAGTTTGTTACTATATCAATTTTATCGTGATCAGCACCTTCATATATAATAGCGTAAATGTAGCCCGCATGCAATCTAATTAAGGTTTTATTGAGTTTACAAATGTGATGCGCTTTGCTGTGTTATGGTTGAGAATACTTCGCTTACGACGTCGCCTGTTAATTCTGTTTCTTTATTTTGCCCCTTTTTTCTGATTTATATTTTTTTAGTCAATTGACGAAGTTAGTTATATTTTTAGTGAGTTTTAGCAAGGCGTACTATATTGAATACAAAAAGTAAACATTTTATTTCAAAGAAAACCCTAGAAAAATCATAGATTGCCTAAAACCAAGAGTATGAAAAGTGAGATTGCACAGTTTAAGCTTGGAAAATGAAAAGGACTAGTTGTTAAAACTGGAAAAGAAAATAATTAGCAATTCTAGTAAAAAATGTCATAAATGTATACGTTAAAATATCGCAGAATTATGCTTTTATATATCATGTTAAATTTATATATAATGTTAAATAAAATTTGTTACAAAAATGTTTATAATGCTGCAATATTTTATTACATTTTTACTAGTATATTTTCTTTTCTTATCCAGTTTAAACAACTAGTCGTATTACATTACTAATCTTAATCATAACCATATGACTTTTCATGCTTGCATTTTTCTATGTTTAGAACGGCTTTCAGAATAGACACTACCTACCAACTGCTCCATGATAAAAAGGATTTCGGAAGAAAAAAAACTATTTTGACAGTCCAAATCTTTGCTACAAAAAACTATTTGGGCTGTCAAAATCTTTGCTACAACATTGACCCTGATAATCCCTGTCACTATCCACCCGCGCACATACTATGAACTAACAAAGAAAGTTGGGTGTGGCTAAGTCGGTCGTATGTAATAAGATTTGTTGATCGCCCGTGCGTATTATCTGGCGGCCAGTGATTTAAAGTGCATAATACAAGGCTTTAAAGTGCATAACAGAGAAAATCCTTGTATCTGCTAAATAAAAGTAGATTTTCTTAAGCATATAATTAAAAACCTATGAATGGCGCAATTTTAAAGGAAGATATATAGGTGAATATAAGGTAAGAAAATATATCCTAAAAAACAGAAAAAATAATTTGGTTTTTAATCACACATTGCCTCTATGTAAAAACAATAAAGCACGGTTGTGTTTGTTGTTGTGTTGTGTTGTTGTTGTTTTCGTGGCTGTACTACCGTAAACATTATAATGGTAAAAACGGGTTTCTGAAAAGATACCCTCTAACCCCTTCATGTTTTGAAAACCTTTTTGAATGGTTACCCGCAACATAATTATGTTAAGAGCGACTCTCGAAATGTACACCCCTATCCTGTGAGTGGAGGGTCAAAAAATTTGGTCCTAATTTACCCTTCTTAATCGCTGTCAAGATCCTATGAACCAAAAGAAAAAGAAGTCGTGATTCAAAAGAAAATATTAATGCCATGTTTCAATTTTTTTTTTGGTGGTGGGTATCTGCGTGATGGTAATATTTGCAGAGGTAAATAGAAAGTATTAAAAAACGAGAAACTATCACAGGTGAGGTTTCTTAAGGAGATGAGAAAGTGAAATAAACAATGTTATTTGTAAATGTTCTGTTTTTTGTTTCAGGGAAATTCTTGTAGGGATAGGGTAATTTTGTTATGATAATGTGTGTGTACTTTACTCTTGGTTCCTGTAGAGAGAGCTAGCATATTAGTAAAGGTCTGAAACGTTAATTTTTGTAATTAGATGCGTAATCTGGAATAATAGATTTTTCAGCTCTCAGGTAATGAAAATTGTCAGAAAGTTAGAAGAAAGAATTTTTTTTTTACGAATCGGGAAATAGGCAATCTCATTATAGGGTGTCTATTTCTTCCCGGTCCTGACTGAGATCAGTAAGAGCACTTTAGATTCAGAGGGGGAAATAGGAACTACTTTGTCTAAAGATTGAGCAATTGTTATGATGTTGTTATTCGGATGTAATGTACGTTTTTATTATAACCAGTAAATGTATCTAAAATGCCGTTCCAAAGTTACATAAAAAAGTGGCTAATAATCTAGTCATAATAAAGTGTGTGGGTGTGGCATATGTGGTTAGAAAACCAACAACATTAAATTTCAGGCAGGTATTTCTGCAATCTAACAATTATACAGTGTAAGTTTCTTATAAAAACTTTACTATTAAAAATATATGTATGAATTAACTACAGAGGAAATTTATCGACTTGCACAACATACTTCTTTTCAATTCATTTGCTCTGGAATTTTGCTAAAGGATACCGAATTATTTAAAGGAATTTTAGAGAGAGAAGAGATGGTGAAAGAAATGGGGGGAGGGGGGGTAAGGAAAGGAGGGGGAGGAATTTTAATTTTTAGGTTTTTAAATTTTGACTTCTTTTGGTTGTTTAGTAATGTATATGAAGTAGATGAGAGAGAGAGAGAGACCCCCGCTTTTTCCCGTATTTCCTCTCAAACACTTCTTCAAACTACTAACAACAATTTCTGTAAGGTTTGACGAGGCTGCTGGATCGTAAACATTGTCCAACATCCGAAACATATGTAACCAAACATATAAGTGTGACATATGTGTTTGACAAGTTAAAGGTTGCATCTAGAATGCCATAAGTCGACTTGTTCATTTCAGTTGACGATGAGTTGTTTTAACTACCTAACTCACCCTTTATTTCACCATCCTCTATCCCCTCCCCCTCCATATACCCATATATATCAACCCACGCCTACCTACATCTGCTACCCCCACACACACTACAATCTAATGCATTTTAACCTTCAAAATTTGAATATTGCCGGTACACGTTTTCCTCCCCCTCATTATCTCTTACCCCCTTTTTTATCGTATTTCTTCTAACACACGTATTCCAATTACTAACAACCATTTCTGTAAGGTCTGACAAAGCTGTTGGATCGTAAACATGGTCCGACAGCCGAAACATATGTAACCAAATAGATAAAACGGTCATAAAAGAATAAAATACACACACACACACACACACACACACATATATATATATGTATGCATATATATATATATATATATATATATATATATATATATATATATATATATATATATATATATATATATATATATATAACTAGTCACTGGGCGGCCAACTTTGCTCGGTCCCAAAATACGCTTAAATATGGTATTTTAATTCATCCAGATTTTGTATATATTACTACAACGTCGTGATTTCAAAAGTAAAATAAAAGTATTTGTGTGCCATCCGCTCGAATAGAAACTGAATTTGTGGCACTCAATGCTGGTAACGTGACTACTCTACCAACGTGACACACGTGTGAACTGATTAAAAATTAAAAATAAAATTAAAAATAAACTAAGATGAATGTACTAAATTTGAAAGGATTTTTTTCCAATTTTTACCCGTCTTTTACACCTTACAAACTATTTTAACCGCCTAAGAATCCATAAATTACATATATCTAGTGATATATGGCCGAGTGGTCCTAGACGTTGTATCAAAGTTTACAGTTACCCAAAGGTGCTGAGTTCAATCCTGAACGAAGGCAGTGAAAAGTAACATTCAAAACAGAGTATCAACAACTATGTCCCAGAGCCTAGCTGGTTTCCGAACACGGTACCCCCGTAATAATAATAAAGGGTTGGGTTCGAGACTCTTAACAAACGGTTCCCCAGCTCGATACAAAACACCTGATGAAGGTCGGAGGGCAAAACGGCCGAAACGTTGTGACTCAAACAACCATAATGAGGAAGTCAGTCCGACAATCTCAATCAATGAAAACACCTCATCTAAAAAAATACAGACAATTATCACACTGCCCTGTATATCAGATTTCTAGTCTGTAGACTTATAATTGGCAGAGTTATTGCGTAGGCAAACGTACACAGACAGACACACATATACTTTCACTTTTATAGATATGTAGATGTGTACTTCTATATAATAAATGAATGAACATATATTAAAACCTCATAAAAATTCAGTCGCATATATTTTATAATATCCCATGTTTTCGTAGATTTTTGAGATTTTCCTAAAACTAATAAACATCATAAATAGTTTTGTAATGTAATATACATCAAGTGTCCGGCGATTTAATTGTCTCGTCGGCCATATTTGTTGTTTTTATCCCTAGCACCAAAAGCGTCCTCTGTTTTTCTCACGCACCACTGACAAAGAGCCATTTACTTTTAATTACCCGCAAGTAAACGTCCGGTCTGTTGCTCCTTGAAACTTGTCAAACCCATCTGTTTGTTTTGTCGTACAAGCAACTAGACAAAACTAATGGCTAACAATTAATTAAATGTTCATTATTGACTCCCTTTTATTTACGTTGTTTTCTGTTTGTTGAAAGTCGTTCATCGTCGACGTGTGCAATCGTATTTATTGCACGCTAGAAGTATTTAATTCTCGCTTATTTTACCTCGTAGATATTGATCATAGGAAAGTTCCTAACAGAACTATATGGCACAACAGTAAATCGACGATGTTTTCAAGTTTTGAATACGTTTTACTAACACGTGATTACTTGCTGTATGAACTATGAACTATAGCTTTTGCTCTTTGGCCATGAGCAAAAATGTAAAATAGTTTTACTTTGTATATATGTGCTATTTCGTATGTATTTATGCTTAAAAACATTTACTCATGTTCAGCATAATGTTTTCCCAAAATGTACGATGGCTATGAATGCATTATAATTATTATTTTTATACACCAGAAGTCTCCACACAGACCATTTTCAAAGCGTTCTCTTTCGCAACAACCTGCAATGTTTTCTTCTTATTTTTTACTAATTAGGAGTAGTCAAAAAGCCATCAAGATGGTTCTTTGATAGAAAAAGTGTAGTGTTTTTCTTCTTTGTCATCTCCATGTTTTTTACCTTCTTCTCATCCTTCTTCTTCTTCTTCTTTTTTAATGGACCACGTTAGTTTTATTATTATTATTATTATTATTATTATTATTATTATTATTATTATTATTATTATTATTATTATTATTTACAAATGAGAAGTAACCATACAGGCCAGTGTGTAATATTCTTTTTGAGAAAATCTTGTGGGGTCCTCTGGAGTCAAAGAGACAACATATCCAGTTGATTTGGGGTTATCGCAACAGCAGCTTATAATTAATTTATTTTCTGACAGCGACGTACATTGGAATTCTGGTGGCAATATACCCCACAAGATTCCGGTTAATTTTAAATTCATCCAGGGGGAGGTCTAGTTCTTTAGTAGCAGCAGCAGCAGTAGTAGTAGTAGTAATAGTAGTAGTAGTAGTGAGGAAATATAAGCATAATAGAGTCTTTTCGCTATACATTTTAATGAAAAGTGCATAACATGTTATTTTCTCAACTTTTGACATTTGTATTATTTAGATTCATCAGACTACAGTGCTCATTTTGAGTGGTATTTTCACAAAGTTTGGCTCGATATAATCTCCGAACTTCTTCAGATTTATTTTGTCGAACTGTGGACTGTGGACAGAATTTCGAACGGAAACGTTTATTTACTTCATTGGGGTAACATGCTTTTGTTCCGTCAACATGAATTGAGAGAAATCCTAAATTATTCGCAGTTGTATTTAAACCTTAAACTTTCAGGAGAATATCATTTTAAGAATTGATTTTTTTCCAAATACTCTAACCACTCGCCGTTAACTTGCCTATCTTTGTTTTTTATTGTTTTTTTTTTCAGGTAGCAACTACATTATCCATCTATTCGATTGTTAATATCTATCTATTTTAAAAATTTTATTGCTTGAGTTTTAAACGTTTATTTACTTCTCGTTTTAAAAATACTTTTTTTTTTCTAAAATATATGCACCAATAGTAAAATTAACAACCAGTGAACAGACATACAGTCATGTTTAATATGATTTTTTAAAAAAGTTGGTGCACTGCTGTGTCTGAATAATTACAGATAAAAACGTTTTCAAATATATATATATATATATATATATACAGACAGAGAGAGACTTAATTCGATAGTGCTCATTCTTTCATGTGGGTTGTTAGTTTATCGTCAATACTAGAGTACAAATACATTTATAGGTTTATATGGATCGTTATAGATATAATTTTCCCACCCTATACACGCCAACAGGTACATAATAGCCCATATCTGTCTATATTGGTTGACAATACATTTCAAAATGCCCTATATATCGAGTAGTTAATTATAATTGGAAATCAATCATACGGTTTGTTCATTGTGTATTCTTGCTTTACGATAATTATTCGCGTAGGTGTATATAAACATTCCAATTACAAGCGTGGCAAACCAATAGATTATTTTCGTTAATCGTTTTCGGATCTTGAATTATAAAGTATACAAAAACATAAAAACGATGAAAGTATAATATTATCTCAGATCAAAGCGAAAACTTAGGCCAATAAACACCCGCCAGCTGGTACACTTTGATTATATGTAAGTGTATTTCCCCTCTTCTTTTACTGACCACCTTTCTATTTTCCTTAACTAAACCACTCTTCAAAACCGCAACTGCTTACATTAGCAATGTCTACACCCCACCACGTTCCAAAACGTAAACCACAAAAAATATCTCATAAAATACGAATTTAATCCTGACTCGCTTTGCAATATCGTTCTTTGTTTGGTCTGATGAATTTGTTCATTTTTTATTTGTATTTCACTGAATCGTTTATGCACATATGAAACCGATAATGTTTACATAATAAACAAACTCTCTCTCTCTCTCTCTCTCTCTCTCTCTCTCTCTATATATATATATATATATATATATATATATATATATATATATATATGCATGTGCATATACACATAAACATAGGTGTATGTAGAGAGCGAGATACAGACAGAGAGAGAGAGTAAGAAAGGAAACTGTTACCTTGTTGAAATTTACAGTCTTTTTTATAAAAACAAAGCAAATGAATATAATATTTATCTACGTTTTGTCACGTATATGTTCCCTCGGATTCAATCACCTGCATAATTCCAGTTCGAAATGGACTTGAAACTTTGAGGCATTGTTATTTATGTCTTCATTCACACTTTCATCAGAGGTGGAAAGGGGGTGGTGTTATGAGTATGTGTATTATCTACGTTTTCCTACAAGTAATAAACTGTGGCATCACGGTCTCATGAGCTGTCTTCCTTAATGATTCGGCACCAGTCCATAGACCGCTAAGACCCCAGGAATTTTAATGATAATTTTATACCAAACGTAAGATATACTAACTCACTAAACCTTAATTTCAGGGACTTTAACAAATCTGTATATTATGGGGCATTATTAATAAGCATGAAACTACAAACGTAGACAACAAATGTCAAAAAGGAATGAACAGAAACATGTGAATGGAACACTTTACTCGAAATATAAATCAGCACACGAAAAAAGTTATAACCGCAACAAATAGAGGAATCAGCACATAAAAAGACATCAGATTTGCACACGATGAAGTATACGTATATAAAAACGTAAACGATAAAAAACGGGCTTCACAGAAGCAAAAATATTATGTAGCCAGATATTAAGGCAAGCTTAAAACTACAACTGATATGTGAAGCAACTAAACGGCATGAAAAAATAAATGAATAAAGAGAAAGGAACCAGAAGTGTATATGGAATATATGTATACTCGTTTTTAAAATTGGCAATCCTTCAGAAAAAAAAAAACTAGCGAAAAAGCTGAGAGGATTTACATGTAAAAGCAGATTAGCAAAATGGAAAGAAAGGGCATATTTTGCTTGAAAAAAAAAAACGTGAAATCAGATTATGTAATTAATATATTTACCATATATACTCCTCCGGATACATTTAAGACAACTTAAAAATCTTTGAAAATATTGTTTTTAAGGATACATTGTTACCTTCTCTCTCTTAAAGTTACCAATTCTACAACATAAAATGTTATGGAAAAAAGAAAATGCAAAACATTTAATTCACAAATGTATAGATTTATAAAATGAGACATTATACACTTGATAAAATCCATAAGACAAAGTGCACAAGTCTATAAAATTGTAAGCGCATCCAACACAGAAATTTAATAATGAGTGATTCACTCTTTATAATAATTTCTAAACTTTTTGTGGCCTGCTAGAAATAAGCGATTCCAATAAGATGCGGGGAAATTTTCTCTGGCGTGTTAGCATGGCTTCACGATCTGCATTTTTTGTTAAATATATTGTATGCCATTTCGATAAATATCTGTTGTCAGCAATCCCCTAACATTTTCGATTAGTTTCAAGTACAGTGAGTCTGCAATAGGCCCCATCTTCTTGCAGAAACGTCAAGGTCCGTCATGCAACGGTGTTAGCAGCGATGTTACTGTTGGAATCCCTCCACAAACGATGGACGTCTGTCATCACCAATTGTGTTTGAAGCATGTTAGCACAACCAGTCGCCGTCTGACAACTCTCCACCCCCGTGAGACCCATCGTCGCCATGTAAGAAAAGGCACTCTATACCATAAGGGAGGCTTTATCACTATGACGCGTGGAAGCAATTTCACGAATCATGTTTTCTTTATGCCAATATCGTTTGAAACTCTCAGGACTATCTAGATTGATATTTACTCCAGAAACAGGAATTTCCTTCACTTCACAAAGTTCCATGTTTGATATTCACAGCGTAATTTAATAGTCCATTATTATATGGAAGAAGAGGATGGAATTTTATTTTTTTTAATTTATTATGCCTTTTTAAAAGTGTCCGCTGAAAGTTACTAGATTACAATCAGCATGTGTGTCTGCCTTAATTTACTAGAAGAAAGTCCTGTGTTTTCTTTTTCTCAGCAATCGGTCTTATTCTTCTACTTAATGCAGGAGACAACTTTGGACGCTCACTAGTGGGAATTGCTTTTCATGATTCTCATAGTTCTTCGTTTCTTTTTCTCTCTAAGTTTTCCCTCTCTGTCCTGCTCTAAGTCAATCTGACGACCTAGTCCACAAATTCCAAAATTTCATCATGACAAGTTTCAAGAAAAAATACACGATTAAACCCGGTTCTCCAACTTTCAACGTAGACCCCTACTACCATGTCTCCTTCTCCAACATCAGGGGTCTACGTTCTAACCTTCCAGAGGTTGAAACGCAATTACAGGAGACTAAACCAGACCATTTATTTTTAAGTGAAACTGGCATTGGACAGGCTATTTCCCTAGAAGAGTTTGCAATTACAGGATACTCTAACTTAACTTCTATATCTGACCCCCAAGATCGCCACGGGCATGGAATATGTGCCTATATTAAAGATAGCTTTCCATGTGGTAGGGGCATCTCCATGGAAGATCCTAATTTACCCTAAATGTGCTTCCGGGTTGCTTTAGCTCACACTACTGCACATATATTTATCTCTATCGCCCCCACAACATCGGAGTTACTATCTTTCAAAGCATATCTGAGAAAATTGACCAATTCCTATCTGCTTATCCTTCATCCAACATTCACGTATGTGGAGACTTCAATGTTCACAACGTAAAATCGTTGACCCACTCAAACAAGACCGATGATGAGGGGAGGTTCTGTCATGATTTCTCCATTGCCTATGACCTCACTCAGATTGTTCAGGAACCCACCCGTGTGCCCGACAATGACGGCCAGTATGCGAGCCTACTAGACCTTTTTCTCACAACTTGCCCTGTACTATGTTCAGTTTCTGTTCTGTCGCCTCTTGGATCTTCCGACTACTCTGTTGTATCAATTAAGATAAAAATAAAATGTAATAAGTCCCCAGACGTACCTCTCCATCGTACAGTATATCGATACACTAAGGCTGACTGGGATAGCTTCCGTACATTTATATCTGATCTACCTCTGCATTCCATGTTTAAAAAGGATGTGTCATCTATAGTATTAGACCTGACGGAATAGTTAATTGTAGGTATTGACCGTTTCATACACTCTAAAAAGTTTCAGCACACACCTTACAGCCAGCCATGGTTCTCTCCAACATGTGCTGCTGCCATTGCGCACAGAAATCACTTTTTCCACTGCTTCAAACGTAATAGATGTATGGAAACTAAAGCCGCTTTCAGGACTGCCAGCAGCCACTGTAAGAAAGTAATAAAGAACGCAAGAGAGTTGTATGCTCAATCTGTTAAGTCCAAAGTAGCTGAGCAGCGGCTTGGTTCCCACCAGTTTTGGCAAACTGCAAACAGAATCCTGAACAGAAGCGTGTGCTCCATCCCAACTATTATCAATGGACCTGAGGTAATCTCGTCAGCATCAGACAAAGCCAAACGCTTTGTCAAGAACTTTGCAGCTAATTCTACCCTTTGCGATCAAGGCCGCCAACCCCCAATATCTCCTTTTGTATCAGAAAACACGCTATGTGATATACGTATATCTGTACGTGATGTTGCCAAGCTAATCAAAAACCTTGATTCCAGTAAAGCAACTGGCCCTGACGGTATTCCAATTATAGTACTCAAAAAACTTCAACCTGAACTAGCGCCCATACTTACAAAACTGTTTAAACGTTGTCTTAAGGAGAATAGTTTCCCATCTCCCTGGAAAATTTCATCAGTATGCCCTGTATTTAAGAATTCAGGTGATCGCTCATCCCCCTCTCAGTACATGCCAATAAGCCTCCTGTTCGTCATGAGTAAGTTGCTAGAATCTGTGTTAAATACAGAAGTAATCAACCATCTCAACAAAAATAACCTTCTTAGTGACACTCAATATGGTTTCCGTTCTGCTAGATCTACAGCAGATGTGCTTACAGTTATATCGCATAGGATTAGCAAATCTCTCGACGGTGGCAATCTTTCTAGGGCAATTGCTCTTGACATATCTAAAGCCTTTGATAGGATATGGCATAAAGGTTTACTTCATAAGATCGCTAGCTATGGTATAACTGGAAAAGTCTTCTCAATTATTAAATCATTTCTTTCTGATAGGTTCATAAGAGTAGTAGTTGAGGGGCAAAAATCAGAAGCTCACAGTGTTAATGCCGGTGTCCGTCAGGGGTCCATCCTGGGCCCAACTCTTTTCCTGATCTACATTAATGATCTTCCAAATCACATCCTTACATCATTTGTAGACATTTATGCTGAAGACACTACCATTTATGGTAGCACATCTAAGACATTAAACGACTAAGTTCTCTCCAATTCTCTCTCCTCTGATCTTGAGCAGGTAGTACAATGGGGAAAGGAGTGGCTGGTTACTTATAATGCATCTAAAACCAAGTTTCTCTCTTTACATCATCAACATTGTAATCAACATCTGGCATCAATTGAAATGAATGGCTCTCGTCTTCAGGAGGCCTCAAGTTTTGACAAGCTTCTGGGCTACCCATTACTCTTGATCTTAAATGGAATACGTACATCAAATCTGTTGCCAAGGCCGCTGGAAAAATGGTGGGATCTTTCTATCGATCCGGTAAATATCTCACTGCTGATGCTATTCTCTATATATATAAGAGCCAGGTACGTCCAAGGATGGAATACTGTTGCCACATCTGGGCAGGAGCTGCTGGAAAGTACTTGTCCTGCCTTGATAGAGTTCAAAATAGACTTCGTAGCCTCGTAGGTGATGTCCTTTTCTCCTCCTTGCAACCTCTATCTCACAGAAGAGATGTTGCGAGTTTGTCTCTGATGTATCGTTATTTTCATGGAAAGTGTTCGACTGAGCTTTCATCCATGGTCCCCCCTCGCCAAATTTTCACAAGAAACACTCGTCTAGCTGTAATCACTATCAATAATTCCTCCCACTCTTTATCTGTGCCTTAAACTAAACGTAGATTCCATGAATAAAGCTTCTTTCTTAGAACTGCACGCCTGTGGAATTGTCTTCCGTTTTCCTGCTTTCCGGCTGACTACAATATGGTTGTGTTCAAGTCTAACTAAAATAAGTTCTTGATGAGCCGTTCCATATAAGTTATCAAATTTACCAAATTTGCATTAATAATGATTACTATATTGTCCAATTTCTACTGTACACTCTTTAACCCTTATCCTTGAGTGGCCTCTTGGCCTTGATAATGTGGTGATGCCTATGAAAAAAAAAGTTCTTTAGAAAATTAGGCATCCAAATTGTACTGCGGTTTACCTTAGCTGTGATCTCTCGCTGTAACAGCTTTGCTGATGTGATCTTTAATTTAAACAGTCTTAACTTCGGTAAGTTTGCTTGCATCAGACATGGTGACACATTTACGTCGTTATAGTTAATCTGTAACTGAAATACAAATAATTTATACCTCTTTTCTCTTAATATTGATTAAGTGTAAAATGCCTCATTTGAAAAATGTAAATTCTGAATTAAATATATTGATTGTAGTCATTATTTTTTATAACATTTAGGTTGTGAAATTGGTAACTATAAGCGGGAGAAGTTTAAAATCTATTCGCTAAAAAAGTATATTTGAAGGGAAATTTTTAAGTGGTCTAACATTTTAGATCAAGAGAATATGTGGAAATCTCGAGCAGGACGTATTAGCAGTTCTTACTACAGCCCCATTAGTAACGTATGCTTATACTCATGCGGAAGTTAATACCACACCGAAAAAGAAAACAGTGCAACCTATGACCTACTGCAGAGAAAAAACAATTACCACAGCTTTGACATACATTGACTAATAGAAGAACAATACCGAAGCCATCAAGCACGCATACAATGCTTAAGAATTTCCAAGATTTCTGACAAGATTTCTAATATTATAAATAAAACAATTGAGGACGCAATCAGGAACTGACAGCTCGAAGATAACTCACATAATAATACATAGAGTCATCTTCCGAAAGGATTCTCCTTTACCACTATTATTTACCATAGCAATGATGTTAATCACCGGCTACTTGGCAAACTTATATAAATTTCCAGAAGATATATGCAAAAAAAAAGTATATAAATAAATATATACACACTAATCTGGTTGATTTTTAAACACGAGCAGAAAATTAAGCCCTTAAATTGAAATAGAATTGTGGTATGTAAAATTCTGCACTGTTTATAAGGAGACATCCTAAGAGACCTTAATGAGTAGAACAGTCCAGATTAGATTGGAAATATTATCTGAAAAACAAGAAAAAAAACAAATAAGGAAATACGTAGAAAAATATAACGTAGAGTTCTAGTTCATTATTAAACACTTTAATAGTATCATTCGAACAGATATTTCGAAAAATCATACACTTAACAAATAAAAGGGATTAAACATATTGATATAAATATGCAAATCTTATTCAATTGTCCTGTTTTCATGACGTGCATCGGCAATGTGCATGTTGTACAGCGGCTCACCTCGTATCTCGCTTGTTGAACATTCTGTAACATTACGTCTTGATAGAAGGCTCTTTTAGTTCTATGGATTTTTACACAACTGGCCTACTAGTAGATGGTCTGAAATATAAAGCCGGTATTTTCTAGGAGATAATTTTATGAAGGTACGATAACGATAAAGAAGTGAAACAAAAAAGGAAAATCTAAATAACACATGGAAATGACTGTAAACCCAAAGACATAAACAAGACTTGCTGCTGAACACAACTACTACATTACATTAATGCAAAAAATGAAACATCTGGAAAATACTTAAATGTAGACCTTGTATAAAAAGAAAAGGAATCAGTAAAAAATATATATGAATAGAGCGAACATATATAAAAACGCTATCGGAAAAGTTATGTCCGTGTATGAAAAGCAATACATTTAATTAGGCACCGCCAAAACTGGGGGGGGGGGCAGGTAAGTACTTTTTGACGGGCGTCTTGTTAAAAATCTACCAAAAATCAGGTAATTATCCAATCGATACGAAATTTTCAGCGATTATTAAGAGAAGAATGAACTTTATAACATTCCACTTATTTTTCATAAACAATATATATATTTTTTTGCATACAAAACCCCCTTGTTTCGAGGGGGTTCCGAATATGCTTAAAATAATTATCTGAAACTGAACAAAACATATTATGTTGTTGTAAGGTACGGGATTATAGATTAAAAAAACACTTGTTTGCATACCTTATTCTGATATCTGAATATCAAAACTTCGATGGTGTTTAATTATCCCGCTTTTGATATTTGAAGTGTGAAATTCGGTGAGTAAAGCTGAGTAAAACAAAACAAAAAATTGTTTTTAATATTTATACGAAAAAAGTCATTTTAAAATTTTTGATAAATAAATTAAAAACTTCTTTTTAGCGAGCCGAATAATGCATGACCATTATTAAACAGGGCATGCTTTGAAGAATCGATACAAAAAAATCGATAAATGTTGTGTCCTTTGTGTTAAAAATATCATTCTGTTTTCGATCCAGTTTGGAAACGTTTTCCGGCTTTCGACTACGGTGGACCAAACGCGCTGAAATATATTTTTTTTATTTTGCTTTAAATTGCTCCCCTCCCCATTTTGGAGAGCCTGCTCCCCAAAACATACGCATTAAAAACCAAACTCATACAAATGGTCACCCATCTGGTACTGGCCAGCCTCAACGTTAATAATACATTGATTTCGTCACTGAAAAATAAGTTTTTTTTTTTGGGGGGGGGGGTTTGGTCTTCCGTAGTTTGCTTTTTATCAAGCACTAAGGTAAACAGTAATCAAATCGACTCGAAGTAACTGGTTGCCTATATGAATAAGTAGAATTATTTGAAATCCAGGTACTTATATTATAATAAGTTTGCATATTCTCATAGAAAATCACCTTAAATCTTAGTTAGACTAGAAATAAACAAATTAATTCTTTCAAAAAAACTTTCTTTTTTTAGCTATTTATATACGTTTTTTTGTGCAAAAAAAAAACGCTAATTGTTAACTCTTGGGGAAAATTTAACATTTAAAATTTAATTAAAAATAGTAGAAAATATTTTACATTATTCTGCTTCCTATATAAATAAATTCAGGATTTCATCTTTCTGGAAAATAAAAGTTACTCATAAATAATGGATTTTAATAAATGTAATG